>NC_056738.1:414455340-414512840 GCF_019279795.1 Protopterus annectens | reverse complement strand
TTCTTCTGTAAATATTATATCATGCTATTCGAGATATGTGATATGAAATGTTTGTTACTGTTGGGAGCTTTTCTCCCAGGGCCTCTGCTGGAAATGGACATGTATTCCAGTCGGACTATCCCGGTTGACAGCTGTATAATAAATACAATATATGTGTGTGTGTGTGTGTATACACACACACATATGTGAATATATATATATATATATATATATATATATATATATATATATATATACACACACATACACATACACACACACACACACACACACACACACACTATATCTATATATCTATATATCTATCTATATATATGTATGTGTATATATAACTATATATATACATACATATATGTATGTGTATATATAACTATATATACATATATATATATATATATATATATATATATATATATATATATATATATATATATACACATACATATACACACACACACACACACATATATATACATACACTATATATATATATATATATATAAAAAAAAAAAAAAAAGAGATGTATACAAACTATCCTAACAAGAAAGTCAAGAAAAAGATTTTAAAACTTGCAAATACATGAATCTATCCAATAAAATTGGTCCCAGCTATCTGAAACACAGATCTGTGCCATGGCAAACTAGATCTGGGGTAATTCCAGCAGTGCATCATGGGATAAGAGGCTTGGTCTAGCTATCTGAAACACAGATCTGTGCCATGGCAAACTAGATCTGGGGTAATTCCAGCAGTGCATCATGGGATAAGAGGCTTGGTCTCAAGCTACTGGCAAACCTTGAGCTTTGCTAACGGCCATGTTAGAGTGGAGTTTCGGCTCCGAACCCATCAGTGAGAATAAATGGAGAGATTTAACAACTTCACATCATACATTAGAACAGAGCTATTCCCACAATAAAATTAAAAGTTTGCCACATCCAAAGAAGACAATTTAACACTACCAAGATAAATCAAAATAAGAACTTCTAGATATCTAGAAAATTCAACTAGATATCTAGAAAATTCAAGATATCCAACAAAGACACCAGCTTATACATGGTGTGGAAGCAAATACCTACTTGGAGAGCAGAAGGATCCCATGGCACAGCAGCAGTGGAACAAAAAATGGCAGTATCCAACTAATAAAGACAAAACTATAACTCCTCTACAGAAACAGTTTACCACTTCCACCAAGAACACCCTGGCTAAAATCTTGCTGCTCCCTTCCCTATTATATGGTTGCTGTATACTAACCATCTACAACTCCTAAGCCCAAAATGGAACAATGCTACATAAAGAAGCAGTTTGCAACAAACTACTGTACACATTGTATACAAAAAACCTAAACCAGCTGGAACTAGCAAACCATCTTACCCATACCAAACTACAATCCACAAACTAGTCTATAAGCCCATTGCCTGTCCTGCCCTAGTAAACCTAATCCAACATTAAACTTAACTCAGATCCAGAAAGCAAACCTTCGCAAAACCTAAAACCTTCCAGAAACCAAGGAAAAAAAATCATTTCACTCAAATCACCAAGTTATGGAACACGTCCCACCAAAAATTAGGTCAACTCCTAGCCAACCTCACTCTTAAAACCTACCTAAAAGAACAGAAACAAGTTGTGGTTATGCACACGCCTTACTCCAGGCTAATTAACCTTTCCCTCCTTGCACCTCCTCTTGCTACACTAACCTCCCCTTCCTAAACTAATCTACTAGCACATCAAACTTTGGAAACTATGCACCATTGTCTAGCATTTTTCTAATTAGCCAGAGGACTAATTCTGATGGACCCACTAATGTGCGTCAAGATACTCACACACTAAGCAAATACTATTTACTCCAAGAAGCTTATTTTAATTTGTGTACGAATGTAAACTGCAAGTATTCTACGATTACTACAAAAGTAACACCAAGTCCCTGCCTACAATTCATCCATCTGTGTATTCTATACATGTAACCTATTGCATAAGTGCAACAGTTATAAATGTGAAGCTGTATATAATGTGAAACCACGTTTTATATGTGGAGCTTTTCTCCCCCGGCCTCTGCTGAAAACTGGTTATGTAATCCAGACTATCCCAGTAAACAAATCTGAAAAAATAAACGTCACACACACAGGCCCAGAAATACCCATATTTATGGTGACATAAAATGTATTTAGGAGTATGGTTTAAAAATGATTTGGTTATGGCAGCTAAAGGTGTGTGGGAAGAGAACAAAAATGATACAGAAACTAAGAAACTGGAAGCTCTTGCCTATGGATAGCAAGATACAAGCAATAAAAACGTTTAGCCCATTTAGTTTTATACACAGGTCTTGCATATTTTTATCAACCAGAAAAGGTTGTGGATTGCAATGAATACAGGAGGATTATATCTGGGGAGAAGAGGGCAAGTGTGTGATAAAATGATCCTAGCAACAGAAAATGGAGGTTTAGGATTACCAGATTTGAAGGGATATTTGAGCTACACTTCAGGCTCTTATTGCACAACATAAGCAGAAGGCATCATTTTAAAGTGGAAAGGGATGATCAAGCATGAGTGCAATTCTGCAGATCCTTAATGAATATAATATTCTGCATGATCTCAAGTAGCAGAAAGTACATTAAGAACCAAGCCAACACAGGAATGGAGCAAGGGGATTCTGCTGATAGAGATGACTGCAATCAGAGGGTACAGAGTAGCAAGAGGGGACTTGAGTATACTGCAGGAAGCAAGGTATTGCAAACAGGTTCGAGAAGGAAAGATAAAACAATGGAAAGAGGCCAAAGGGTTGAGAGAGTTGGTACAGTGGCTGAAGAGTTTACTTCACACAAGAGATAACAGTGTTTGATTCTCAACAGAAACTAACTAGGCTTAAAATGGCCTACAAAGGCAGTCAGCCTAGTACTTAAGAGTCTATGAAGACATCTGGACTGCAGGCCAGTGATTACCTCCCCTGTCAGGGACAGAGTACTGACTAACAGCAAGGGAACAAGGAATCCCAAGTAAAAGGCCTGCACTAGTTGAGTTTATTGAAAATAGAACAGAAGCCGCTGTTAAAAGGGTAATTAGCAAGAAAATATTTTACAATAACTATAGGAATCAGAAGGTCAAAAACTGGTTGGATAAGTTAAATATGCAATTTCCAAACAAGTGGAGGACATATGTATGGCTTCCAAATATGCAAAGTCTAGAGGAGTTAGGATTTTTGCCCAAGTGTTTGAACAGATACTTGTACCTTGAGTAGACTCAAAGAACTTCCTCAGTTACATAGCCAAATATTGGGGAGGTGTGATGGGAAAAGAGGTAACTGGGAACATGCGTCTTGGGAGTAATGAGTTGACAGACTAAAAATTCCCCAGAGTACTCTGTCAAGAATACTGGGGGAGGAAATGCAAGTAATTTTTTGACCTGGGATAAAGGATCAGAATTGCCTAGACACATACCTCTCAAGTGTACCTGATTACAAGGAACGTACCTCATTTGGAGTCTTAAAAGTTCATGTTCCTCAAAGTTCCTCAATGTTCCACATTGAAAGACTGTCACACATTCAGTGTTAGAAATTAATCATAATTCATTAAAAGATCTTTATAAGAAAAAACATTATATTTTAACCATCCTATGACCTTCCTAATTGAAGTTGTTAGTAAGCCATTAGTATGTGTTCCACATTTTGCCCATTTGTTCCATATTATGGAGGGCTAGTTTTCCTCATTTTGTAGATGGAAGGTTGAGAGTTATGCCTAGACATGGTAAAGCCTTGAGTTTAAATTCTGGTGACTGCCAAACAAAAAATTACTAGAAAATTAAAATCAACATCTAGACCTATTCTTGTAAAAAATTTAACACAAAAGGAAGTGGAATCTTTAGAAAAAAAAGTGTAGGAATAAATAACTTTGATAAAATGGAAACTGTGGAAATGCATTCAGAAATTGTTTTGATGAGGAATGAGGTTTAATAGCAGGCATGAACCGAATAGTTTATATACAATATTGCTTAGATTATAGGATACATAAAATGTGATTTATAAACTTCAAATGTTAACTTAGTATGGCTTGATATAAAAGTCAGTCTGTCAAAAGTGATATTTTAACCCCATTTTTAGCACCTTTATTGAATTAAAACTGGTCTATAAAAAGTTGTATTCAAAGGTCTTGCTCTCAGTATTACAGCCACCACAACTATTTCAAGATGCTGGTAAAGTCCTTAAACACACTTAAATCCTTCCATATCTTACTTTTCCTGCACATCTTCCAAATTTCCAAAGAAATACTGTTTATACATTTTCATATCATCCCTCCCACTCTGGCTACTGAGTGGCAGCTTCCTCTAACCTTGGCATATTTAAGTCTGGCATAAATATTTTCATTTTTCTGTAGGTTCCACATTTATAAAATTCCACAAGCATCACCAATCCCTCTGCAGGATCTCTGGTTATTTTAGTCAACATTCCAAAGCTTGTCAACACCCCTTTCTACTGCGCTGGTATCATCAAAACTACTTGGCAGCAACCTTTCCAGACTCATGCATATTACCCAAATACTCTTGGCTCTCAACTGCTCTTGTTCAAGATTCCCCTTTTTCTGCTCAACATTTAATGATCCTTTAAAATGTCATATTACTTCTTTCCCATTGCCTTCTCATTCCTACCACTTTTAAAAAACTTAAATTTTAATCACACTTCTCAGCTATACCTTCTGGGAAAAACACACACATTCCCTAGCAACTAATAGTGCTCTACCCATGCCTTAAAATGGTCTTCAACAGACAAGTGCCAGTGTCATTTTTACTTTATTATACTGCATCACTTAAGCATTTTTGATGCATGGTCTAAGTTACGGGAGACGTTTCAAAAGTATCAATTAAATGCCTGTGTCCTTGTGTAGTATAGCTTGTCCAATCTAATCCAATTGCTGTACCTCAGAGAATATGTAAATTTTTTGTTAGAAATTTCACATCTTTCCATTCCAAATTCTCATTTCTTAGTAATCCTACTAAGATTTCCCTTTTAGATACCCAGATGCATATTTACTATTGCCCATCAAGCTGCAGACCCCCACCATGATTCCTTAATGAATGCCTCCCCCAAAATTCACGCCAGTATTAGCTGAAATATAAAATATATGCCAATGTAGTCTACCTTGCCAATAACCCTCTCACCAGACATGTACCCTTATCTTTTCACTTGTGAAGCCCCTCGTTACCACTACACCCCTCCCAAACACACATCTTTCCTCCGTCAGATACTGTGAACAACAATTCTGGAATCCTTTTGTTAACTTCACATGCTCATTTCTAATCCAAGAGTCTCCTGCAACATTACAGTTTGCAGTCTACACAATACAATTCAATACTCTGCGAATTATCCATACCCAACAAGGCCATTCACATTCTATATGAATGAAGGCAGATATTCTGATAAGTTGCCAAACACTTCACATTCTACACTACGTTTTTTGAAGGTTACCATTTGCAATTTACACAGTTTGGTAGGCTGAACTTCTAACTGCATCTTATCTTTTAGACCCATGCCACATTTCCCAGACTATTTCAATAAAAAAAACATTCAAGAGAAGTTATTTACATTTTTGTTTGCAACACCCCAAACCCCTCAACAAAGCCACCTACACACATTTACAAAAACAGGAACGCAAAGGGATGTTAAATGCTTCATTTTCAGAGCTCTCAGATACTTGTCACTTCAAATACTTTCTCTGGTGGAACAAAAAAAAAACTTCGGTTGTCTGCGCTCAGCCTAGCTTCATTTTTTAGTGATTGAGAACACTTATTTAAACCACTTTCAGGCACTTTAACATCTGATTTCTGCAATTTTAGAGGCTCAGACTACTTAAAACTTCTTTCCACCCTTTTATCAGACTTTCTCCAGTCTCACCTATTTTAAGTACCTCTGAAAACATTTGATTTTTCCCCTCCAAATTAAATAGGCTTGCAGCCTCAGTGTACAAGGTTTCTATCTACATTTTGCTGGACAGCTACAAGGCTCTTAACCACCAGAAGAGTCTGATTTTGGCTTACTTTCTCCACATTTCATCACTGTGGATATCCAGAAAGCATAGTTAATAACCAGTAACTGAATTTAACCTAAATAAATGGCATGTACTGGCTGTTTTCCAAAGGTTTCACATTGGAAGAACTCCACAATCGACCCATTGACCACTGTGCATCCATCTCGGGAGCTCTTCCACCTCTCCAAACCATATCCATCAACTGTCCAGATTTCCAGCTCATTTTTGGTGGTCTCAATTTGTGGTTTTCTGATAAATCACTGGGATGACCAGAGGATACAAGACACTAAATAATGGCATGCATTTGAGTTAGACTTCAAACCCTTCAGAAAAATGTTTCTTAAAACAAACCCAGTTAACTCTAGCAAATTTTTAAGTTTACAAGGGCATTTAAAATACATCCCAATTTTTGGCCCTTGTCCCCCCATTTTTTGGGCTTTGTCCAGATTTCTTGTACTTAAAGGTTGAGAGGTAAACAAACACAAAATCATCATGCAAGACTAGGCAAATGTACATCAACATTCTATTTAAATACAATATGCACCACATTCTATTACTATTAGTCCAACATTACAAAAACACTGCTGAATTCCTGCCTTCCCTTAAAATCGTACTCCTGATTATACACGTATTGTTCCCATAATTTTCATGTACTTCTATACAATTTGCTCCCTTTTTTCTAACCATCTCTTCCAGTTCTTCTAATCAGATACCTTAAATACAGTTGGTGTAGACTTATTTCCATTTTCTAGTAACAGTTTTGACAGCCAACAGAATTAAACTCAAGGCTTATGTTTAGACAATTCAGATCCTGTATCCCAGCTAGAGTCATTTTCTTATAGTCCTTCACTTGCCCAAAATTTTTTTGAGTACTCTGTAGGGAAGTTTAGTCTGCCAGCTTATTACACTGCTATTACCTTTTCTCCATAACATCTCCAAAAATTTGTTATCTACAGGAGAAAAAGCCTGCTTGGGGTACAATACTTATGCAAATGCTAAGCAAGATCACAAACCTTCTGGACTCTGTTGCACATCTGACAGCCATAAAAGTGCCTTCCAATGCTTTGTCAATTGCTCTTCCAGTCTGTTTTCTAACATCTTTGGATTCTTATACTTGCCAAGGAATATTTTATATGCCTAGCTAATCCTTTAATAGCCGCTTCTGTTCTAGATTCATTTGAACTCTACAGAGCAGGTCCTTCACTTAACTACCACATCGCCTTTCTCTGCCTGTACTCTAGATCAAGTCTGGTAGGTAAGGCAGTCTTTAGCCTGCAGTCCAAATGCAATACATTTCCTGCTAGGGTTATTTGCACTTAATATCTTGGCTCTTGCCAGGTTTCCACAGAAAACTCTAGTCCCTTCTGCCAATTTTCTGCATCACTATTTGAAGTCATCCTATTGGCAAAAATCACCATTCCATTCTCATACCAGCTTTAGAACACTTGGCTATTTTATGAATATTCTGCATGGTTATTCTAAAAGATAAGCATCCAAAATGCCACCATTTCCTGAACCCCCCCCCTTCCACTCTGAACTATACATTCTGCTTATGTAGGAGCCTTGCCTATGTAGCTCTAAAATATCCTTTCAAGTCAGGTAAAAAACACTTTGTTCTATTAGAGACTCCAAATTCCTTCAATTCCCTCCCAAATTCCTTCAATTCCTATTTTACACAATCACTCAAGCGGATAAAAGTATGCCCGAACTGTACACAAGACTAAAGGGATTAAAACATTTCAATGCTATCTTACTATCCATATCAGTTTCTAAATCATCTTTAGTCTCTTACCAAATATCCTTTGCTTTCATAACAGAAGCCTTTTTAACCCATACTCCTAAATATTTCATTTTATTTTGCCATAAATATGGGTACTACTGAACTAATTTGTGCCTGGGTACATACAGCTATATCCTTTATTTTACATTCATTAAGTCTATAATCACAAAAAGACCCGACTGCCCAAAATGTTTCACACACGTCCATTTATGGATTTATCCGGTACAAAATATCTGCAAATAAAGTCAACTTTTGATTATCATACCAATTATACCCTTATTTCCAAATCCCTTAATTGTGTAATCGCTTGAAATTAAAGCTAAGGGGAATAGACACCCTTGCCTGGTTCCACTGTTCAAAAAACAACTCATCTGAAGAGAAACTTTTCCACTAGTTAGTTCTTGCCTCCAGTCCATCTCTCTCTAATGAACCTCATCTCATCAGGGAATGCAAACTCTTCCAATGCTCTTCTCAAAATCCCAGCTTGCTTAAAGCGCTCTCTGCATCAAGACTCATGAGGTATTTCCGTACACATACTGCTTCCATTTCTATTAATGCTGTCAAATGTTTGCCTCCCTCCCAAGACAAACACAAACACTTCAAAGCAGGTTTTAAAATTGAAATTGTTCTATATGAAGCTGGATCTGATGGGTCCTTATCATACTTGGGTAACAGCCACCACAGCCTTCTACCAAGTTGGTGTTCCCCTCCTTTTTAAAAATACTGTTCATCTTCCAGATCTTTCACTTTCTTCACTCCTAATTGCCAAACCTCCACAGGAATACAATCTGCTCCTGGAGACATTCCTGAAAATTTATTCATCATTGTTTTTATCTCATTACATATCTCAACTAATAGCTATTGAGCCTCATCTACTGCTAAGCTTAGCATTAAGTCTTGCAGAAATATTTCCAAGTCTGCTTTATACAAAATTCATATAATTTCTGGATCTAAAGCCTCTACAGGATTTCAGGCTATTTTTCTTGTTATATGTTCCCAAAATTGCCCAAGTCATTGTGAAAGGCTTTGTGTTCTGGAATTACCAAAAATAGTTGCTTGAAGATAATGTCTAAAGCAGCAAAACGTAACACCGTTTCAAGCCACTTGAGAAAATTAACATTTAAATAACCTTATGAACAGTGTAAAGTAGTCATGCCATACTTACAGCATTAAAATTAATTTGGCAGGAGGACGTGTGCAAGTCACTTTGGAGCAAGTAGAATAAGAATGATTAGTGGTAGTAAAGGTTTGTGAAAAAGTTGCCAACCTGTTAAACTTCGGAAAAAAATAATTTCTTTACCAGACTTAATGCAAACATTTGCTAACTGCAATCCACTTGTACTGGTCCCCAAAGTGATGTGTAATCCTCCTCCCCCTTGCCAATAGCTTGGGTTACATCCTTATACTAATGTTTGGCTGGCTGATCTGCACCGTTTCTAATCTCCCTTTGAACCTGTGTAACATTTTAAGGCAGTTAACCCTTAAAACTAAATACAAAAACACAAAACTATGTACATCTTCAAACAATGAAGTTCAACCATCCAGAAGGGAATTGCCCAAAAATTAGATTTCGCTTGTAGGGGCAACCATCAAAACTTAAATATAAATCTTAGTACTCCAAACTTGGCCATGATAAAGTAGCCATGTGCCATTTCAATTAAATTCTGCTTGGGAGAAGAGTAGTTACTTATTTGTGCTTTCATAAATTAACAGTCTCTGGTACAGTAGAAAATCTCAGGTTCTCTGGACTCTGTCTTCTCTTTCTAAACTTTTAGTTATGTACTTACCATAACTTTAGATGTTTGGGATCCATCTCGCCTACATTCTGTACTGATGGGTTCGGAGCAGATCCCTCGGCTCCGACTCGGCACGCTATGCTATAGAGCGAGGCCTCTTATTGGCGGAGCTATTTCTTATCCCAGGATGCACCACCACTAATCCCCCAGATCTTGTTTGTCCGCATTCATGCACAACCTGTTTATATAACATTGTTAGATGTTTCAAGATGAAACAGGATTCGGACCTTCTGATATCCTCTGATCTCCAAGGAAGGGGGAAGGAGGGTGGGTCATTAGGAATGTAGGCGAGATGGATCCCAAACATCTAAAGTTATGGTAAGTACATAACTAAAAGATGTTATGTGATCCTATCTCGCCTACATTCTGTACTGATGGGACAGCGTCCCTAGCACCTAAATCCTGGGTGGCTCATTGGAAAATACTCCTGAGCACTGTGGAACCAAATGAAGCTCTTCCTCTAGATGCCACATCCAATTTGTAGTGGGAAATGAAAGTGTGCGGGGAAGACCATGTAGCCGCAGCACAAATGTCACTAATGGCAAGCTTAGAATGAAATGCTATCGAAGTAGCCATAGCCCTTGTAGAATGAGCTTTGACAGAGGTGGTAAGCTCTTTATTACCCAAGCTTATTCTAACACAGTCCCTGATACATTTGGCAATAGTGATCTTTGTGACAGCTTTTCCCAATTTATTATCTGCAAAGGATACAAACAATTGATCTGTTTTCCTTGTTTGTTTGGTCCTGTCTAAATAAAAACGCAACTGCCTGTGGACATCTAATGTGTGGAATATGAATTCCGCTTTGTTAGAATATTTTGGAAAAAAGACTGGAAGTTCCAACGATGGCTGTAGGCAGAAACTGGAACAAACTTTAGGGACAAAGGAAGGATTTGGCCCGAGAGATACTCTGTCTGTGAAAAACCATGTACGGGGGTTTTACAGACAAAGCTTGAAGCTCTGAAACTCTTCTGGCAGAAGTAATCGCCACCAGAAAAGCAGTCTTCCACGATAGAAATTTTAGATCACATGTAGCTGCCGGTTTGAAGGGGGAGGAAGTTAAGGCACGTAACACCACATCGAGATCCCATGGAGAAGCAGGATGAGAAATCGGAGGTCTTAAAAGCGCAGCACCTTTCAAGAAGGTCTTACACAATCTGTTGCTCATTAAGGGTGGGTTTATAGATTCGTGAAAATTGGAAATCGCTGCCAATTGAACCCTGATGGTAGAGGCTGAAGAGCCTTGATTGAAAAGAGAAGTTAAAAATTTTAGCACTTCTGCCACGGGAATAGAGATGGGTCCAGGCCCCGGAGTTGAGCCCAAATCGCAAATCTTTTCCATTTGCTAGAATACAGTTTCTTTGTAGCAGACTTATGGGCCGAAGATAATGTGTACAACCTCTGGATCCAATGTACGACTCCTGACTATAGTCGGAAGAGGAGGAGCCAAGCAGTCAATTTTAAAGGTGTGCAGGGACTGGTGGAATAGTCCCGATTGATGAACCAATAGGTCTGGGATCTGATCCAGGAACCATGGACCTTCCAGAGCATATTTCCGAAGATAGGGAAACCATACTTGACGAGGCCAGTAAGGAGCAATTAAGATCATTTTGCTCCCCAAGAGAGATGCCTTTTGGATCACTCTGGGAAGGAGAGGAACTGGGGGGGGGGGGGAGGCATAAAGCAATCCGGTGGGCCAAAGACGGGCTAGTGCGTCCATGGGGCTCTTCCCCGGAGCCGGGGTTAGGGAGAAGAATTTCTCGCACTTCGCATTTAGTGGAGTCGCGAAGAGGTCGCAACACGGAACTCCCCATCTGCTGAAAATCTGACTTGCAACTGTCATGTTCAGAGACCATTCGTGAGGAGAGAGGATGGTTCTGGTCAGTCTGTCGGCTATCACATTGGACTTGCCCAGGATATGAGTAGCCACTAGAAAGCGTTTGGTCGAGACTGCCCATTCCCAGACTCTCATGGCCTCTCTGCAAAGAGGATAGGATCTGGTCCCTCCCTGTTTGTTTAGGTACCAGACAACTGACATGTTGTCTGAGTGAACGGCAATTACTCCCTGAGGAAGGTAATCGTGAAGGGCTTGAAGGGACAGAAGCACCGCCCTCATTTCTAGGATGTTGATATGAAGTAGGGTCTCTTCTGGGTGCCATTTGCCTTGGACTGACCTGCCCAGGGAATGCCCCCCCCACCCCATCTGGGAGGTGTCCGTGGTCAAAGTGGCCGCAGGAGGAGGTGGAACAAAGGGTCGTCCCTGATCCAAATTGGAGGGCACTAGCCACCAGCGAAGGTCCCGTTTGCATGTTTCCGTGATCCATATGAGGTGACTGAGAGGGAGTTCCTGAAAGGACCACTGAGCTGAAAGCCACTGGAGAATTCTCATGTGCAACCTTGCCAAGGGGACTAGAAGAACCGTGGCGGACATGGATCCCAATAGCTGCAGGACCATCCTGGCTGGGGCTTTGGACCTGGGAAGTAAGGCTCGAACTTGAGTCTGTATGGTTTGTATTCTGTCTGTAGGTAGATAGACCCGCATTTGGTTTGAGTCTATCTCTACCCCCATGAATCTTATTCATTGAGATGGCAGCAACACAGACTTTGGCCAATTGAAGGTGATTCCAAGGGAATTGCCCAGTGAGATCGTGGCTTGTAGGCTCCGCAGTAGTAGATGCTTGGAGGTGGCAGTTAGGAGCCAGTCGTCTAGATACGGAAACACCTGGAATCCTAGACTTCTCAGGTGAGCAGTCACGACTGCCAAGCACTTGGTGAACACCCTGGGGGCTGTGGTGAGACCAAAGGGCAGTGCGCGGAACTGAAAATGACTGCCTCCTAGGCTGAAGCGCAGATGTCTCCTGGACGCATGATGTACCATATGTTAATAAGCGTCCTTGAGATCTATGGAGCACATCCAAACACCTTTCTCCAGCAATGGGAGAACGGTTTGTAGGGTGACCATTCGGAACTTGGACTTTCTGACTGAGCGGTTTAGGATGCTGAGGTCCAAAATGGGCCTCAAGTCCCCGGTCTTTTTTGGCACCAAAAAGAATCTTGAGTAAATCCCTAATCTGATCTGGTCTGCGGGGACCGGTTGGATGACTCCTTTTTGCAGCAGCTTTGAAACTTCTGAGGCTGCAGTATCCCGTTGACTGGGTGGCGGGTCCGGGATTTTTTTGGACTGAGGTGGGGAGTGAGAGAAAGGGATGGTGTAACCTCCGGCGATAATTCGAAGCACCCATCGGTCCTGAGTGATACCTTCCCAGGCTTTCAGGTGCTTCGAAAAACGACCCCCGACTGGCTCCGGAGCTGCACAGTCGGGCAATCCCTCAGGGACTGTGAAAGGCTGATGTTGCGAGGGCCTCTGCCGCCTCTGGGACGGCGTCTTCCAGAAGAATTTCCCCCTCCCCTGCCTCTGGAAGGGGGATCATCCTGCTGAGAGGGGTAAGGCTTCCGAGATCTACGGAACCACATTTTCCCTCCTCTTTTAGCCTTGGGATAAGGCCGAAAGGGAGTGGAAAATCGTGCCCCTACTGCAGTCAGAGTCTTACCCTCCTGTTCGCAGCGGGTCAGTGTGTCCTTTACCTTGGGTCCAAACAGGGAGGACCCATCAAAGGGGGCATCGGCAAAGGAAGACTTAAAGGCCTCCGTGAAATGACACAGGTGGAGCCAGGCTGGTCTCCGTAGAGCAATGCCTGTACCCGCCGCTCTACTCGCCCCTTCGGCCGCATAAGAAATGAGCCTCATGGACGAGTTTGAAATGGACGACAATGTAGCCAGCTGACAGCCAACCGTCTGGGCCAGCTCCTCAGGCAGGTTACCCAAGAGGGTATCGGAAAGCTCTTTAATCAGATCCCTCTGAAATCTAGTAAAGTGCGTAAGGTAGTTCAAGGACCTTAAAGTAAAGGCCGCTGAACTTAGGGTGCGCTTTCCGTACCGATCCATGCTCCTAGACTCCTTACTAGGAGGATGGACGGACGTCGAAGCCTCCGCTACATCTTGCTGGGTAGCAGATGCCACCACCAAAGCATCTACAGCCACACCTTTGGTTAGAAATTCTCTCAGGGGGTGCAGAGAGGAACTTCTTTGGAGGAGCAGGCACCGGTTCCACAGAGTCTGGGTGTTCCCACACCCTTCGACAGATCAAGTCCAAGAGCTCGAAGGGCGGAGACACCCAGGAGGCGGAGGGCTGAGCCCCAAAGGCCTTAAGGAACACAGACTCATCAGCAGAAGGGGGTTTGGACTGCCAGCCGCCTCATTGTTTTAAGGGCTTCCAGGATGTCTGCAAAGGAGACATCATCCGAGGACGACTTAGGGGACCCCTCTGCATCATCGAGATCAGTGTCTGATGTAAGAGACTCATCAGGGGAGTCCACGTGCTTCCTCTTGCACGATCTTTTTCTGGGGGGTTCTTCCGAAGAGGCTTCAGAAGGACCTCCAGGAGGGGGGGAACCCCAGTGGGGGTAACCTCAGGCCCCGGGGCTCCGCTGTCTAAAAACAGGGGGACTGCCAAAGACCCAGTCTCGGTATGCAGGGAAGGAGCTGGGGAGACCGTGGAGGTAGCCAAAGAAGATTTGGCTAACGCACTCCTCATAGCCCTGAAGGCAGGACCACCAGAATCCTGGGAGGGTCCCACCTCCGTGGCCACGACAGTAGACGGCACTCCCGCTGCAGACGCACCAAAAGGGAGACTTGGGACCGAAAACATCAATCCCGAAGCATCCCCCCCGGGACCGACGGAAGAAGTCCGTGTACTGAACTCAGACCCAAGAGCCGGAGTTGGAGTAAGAGTCGGGCCCGACCCTAAAACCTCCACCGGTTCCACCAGCACCGGCTCCAATGGTGCCGAGGCTGTTGGAGGAGGAACCATAGAAGGAAGATGGACCATCGGCTCCGAAGCCGAATGAGCTGGAGCTGAAACTAGCTTTTGGAACACCGGAGACTGGAAAAGTCTTAGGAGCACCCTGTCCATGTCCGAATCAGACATCTTGGATGATCTAGAGGATACCGATCGGGCCCGAACCGATTTCTCCATCGGCTCCAAAGGGCTAGGGGACCGGCTCCGAGAGAGATCTCAAGGCAATTTCCCCTCGGTGCCGATAAGGACTTCGGCTCCGAAGGGGAAGAGTCTGAGCCGGTAACCCTCATCGGCTCCAATATCAGTGGAGCCGATGAAGGTGACCCGCCTCTCGATGCCCCAGTCCTCTGCTCCGAAACCAGAGGGGTCGAGACTGGAGGCATCGAGGCAGACCGTTCCACCCTCGGCTCCGAAGTCCGTGGAGCCGATGGAGAAGTCTGCCTAGGTTTTTTGGCAGTCTGTTCCGACAGACTGGTCGGAGCCGACGCTTTCTTCTTTTTTGAAGGAGAGGGAGACGAAGATAAAGCCTCCTCGAAGGATGGCTTGATTAACCCCTTAAGGATTAATTTGTTTTTCCTCTCCTGGTGGACCCTTGATGAGAAGGCGTGACACACGCTACATGATTCTTGTAGGTGCTTGGTGCCTAAACAGTAAACGCACGATGAGTGGTCGTCCGTTATGGACATCTTAAAACCACACCGTGCATTTTTTAAACCCGGAGGGTTTATGCTCTTTGGACATGACTAAATTCGAAAAAGCACACCTGTCTAAAGAGAAACACCAAACTTAAAGTTTAGAACAGAAAATATAAAGTTTTTTTTTTTTTTTTTTTTTTTTTTAAACACAAGATGTACAAGAAAATATTCCACACAGAAACAGAGAGAAAGAGTCAAGACCCTCTAACTTAAACGGTTACTTGACCCACAAATAAAACGCTAAGATAGCAAGGCAACAGGGGAAGGCCCCTCTAACTAAAACGGGAAACCTTCCCTTGACAAAAAACACAAATTCCTAAACAAAACTGTTCAATACACACTCAAATCACAATAGCTGTTAAAATAGCTTTTGGGTTCAAATCAGGCAAATTCCTGACAGGAAAAGTCTGAATAAATTAGTACTTAGCCCAGCCAAGTTGAGACCACGTCTAAGCTTGTAAGCGGCAAACGAGATCTGGGGGGATTAGTGGTGGTGCATCCTGGGATAAGAAATAGCTCAGCCAATAAGAGGCCTCGCTCTATAGCATAGCGTGCCGAGTCGGAGCAGAGGGATCGGCTCCGAACCCATCAGTACAGAATGCAGGCGAGATAGGATCACATAACATCAGTTCTTAAGAAACCTCAGCCTTTTCTTCAAATCAGTCTGATTTTTGCAGTTTTATCAGTTCATATGAATGGTTAATTAAAGCAGTTTGATTTTTCTTTCAAGTATTCCAAAAATTCTTCATTGGCATCCAGGTGCTGTATTTACTAGCCAGTAACAGTTTTACTAAAATCCACCAATGGCATCCCTTTTTCTCAGTTTGTCTTCACACTGGAAGAGCTGAAGTTATGCTGCTGATCAGTGTGCAGCCATATTAAAAGATTATGCATCTCTAAAAATATTGGCCTAAATGTTCAAAGGCCAAGGTTAAACAGCATAGATACACATGACCCTTCATGCCAGGCTGCATATTAGGTTCAGCGTCTACTTAAGGACTTAATACCAATTCACTCTTCCCTCCTTAATCCTTTAAGAGTCATTCATCTAGCCTGGTGACTGGACCTTTCATTAAAGGAATTCCCTTCCTTATACTATGACCAACAACTGCATCATTTCTATGGTAAAGGAGGCTATACAAGCAGGCAATTCAAAAGAATTTCACCCTCCACAGCAACGTTATGGAAAGGACAGTTGTCCCCACTAGATTTTTTCTGGAATCAAGGAATTTCAATCCAGTCCAACAAGCTACCACGTCTATTCAAGAACTGCACGTTCATATCCGAGCCATGACAACATGCAGGTGTGGCAGTGGAAGACAAATCAATGCATAGTCAGTGGTGTACATTCCTGGGGAGTCAAACTTGCTAGACAGCAAGGTTAAGTCTCAGCAGTCAACTCTGTCACTGACCAAAAATACTTTTTCCCCACTGGTGCATCAGAAGGATGGCCTAGTTTACCCCATGGCCAACTTTATCCCCTTTCCTAACATTTCAAAAGACTACATAAAGCCAGAGTCATTCTAACTGTATCCCACAGGTTGACAGTTCCCCCTTTCAACCAGACTCCAAAAATGTTATACCACAGAAAGACAAGTCTCGCCCTTCTAGGTAACTTCACTCAAACCTGTATGTACTGTGTTGATCACATGGCACCAATTCCAATGACAGTAAAACCACACGGTCTTGCAGACAAAACAGCATCAGAATGAGTGATATAGGACTGCTTTCTTCTGGGGATACAATTAGGGGGAGTCATTGATACCATGTCAGTTTGCCAGGGTATCAGTAACTGACAAGTCCAATATTCCTATTAAAAGTGCTTCTTGCAGCCATCTCCAACTTTCACAAGATACAAGACAGACTACTTCAAATGTGACCACACCAAGTAACTGCAAACTCAGAACAGTTTCTAGAATTCCCTTTTTTGAAGTCTACAGAAAAAAAATCAATGGAATCCTAGATGTAAAGATGTTTTACCCAAAATTATATATGTGCTTGGAAAGAGGAAAACAGACCCAAAATGCTTAGAGTTAATCTGTATTGTTATCTTCCAGGTCTGCAGTGTTATCTGTGAAGCTCCAGTACAGATACACTTCTACTGTTCACTGAAAACCTGGTCCAACATGACATTGAGAGAGAAGTGGCCATCTTTGAGCTAGTGTCAAACAGAATTCCTCTTAGCAGGATCTCCTGCCAAGCTACAACAGAAACCAGTCCGAACAAATTCGTCACTTAATTAGAATAATCTGGGAAGAAAAGTGCAGTTGTGCATATTAAACAGGCGTTAGAATGATCACTCCTGCAGTAGCCTTAAGTTATGTGGGTTATATCCTGCCAAAGACAACAGGAGAGTCTAGAAAACCCTGGATATTGGTCCTAGCAAAGCTTGATTTGTACAGGAAGAATCAAACAATCCTTATGCACAGACAATGAAGAAACAGCTTTTAGAATTGAACCCTTGCCAAAAACCCACAGATAGAGCCAATGCCATGAAGAGTGGATCTTGACCCTGCCTGGAACACTTTACAGCAAAAGCAAAGCTTACAATTTGGAAATTGTCTGACATGTTGTCCCCTCTTGTCTTTATGCTAAGTGAACTGATCCAAAGATATGAAAGATTTTGTTCTATACAGATAAAACCAGAGTTCTGTGGGCATCCAAGATACAAGTACCCCCTCCCTCACTTGCAGGTTCAGGAAAGAGGGAAATGGATAATGTGGCTTAAAGTAAACCAATACCACTTTAAGCATAAAGTGCTTAGTTCTCAAAGAAACCCTGCCCCTATGGAAAAGGATAGCACTGACTCACAAAAAAAAAAAAAAAAAAAAAGTTTGCAACAGTCACTGCAATCAGTATAACCTTCATGTTAAGAACCCCAATTCAACCAGATTAGTTAGTTCAAATGGAGCAAATGTTAACTTCTAACAAGATCCTAAGGAGGGGCCACCCGTTTTCTTACAGGCCTCATGCAAAATCCCTTTCATGAACATTTTGAAGTTAGACTGCATTGTGGGGAAGATTTGTGGGCAGACATGGCCAATAAACCTTGACGGAGGAAGAAGAAAGGCCACAGCCTAGTAATTCAAATCTTGTACTAGAGAACTATCCCTGAATGGGTGCCGTTACGTTGTTGGCACCAACTATATAATCTTTTCCATTTACCAAGGTATGTTTTGCAACTATCAGGCTTCACCTCCATTACTACCTGCTGCCCATTCTCAAAAGGTGGCTAAAAGGAACTAAACATTCAGTCAAAGCTAATTGATGTCTGGGTGTAACAAACATCCCTGTTCTTATGACAGATTCAGTCTGTGAAGCTTGTGGTAAATGACACTGGCCATTTCCAAAATGGAGAACCATGGTTGCCTGGAGTAAGAGACAATCTTGGGGAATTCCTTCTGAATATTCAGAAGTAGACTGGATATATTAGTGGAAAGGCTGAAAAATCCTACAGAACATTCCTGTCCTGGAACAGGATCTTGCCAGCTGATTGTTCAGAGGCAAGAGGTCTACCTGAAACTCCACAGATCAAATTTTGGCAGACCCCTTGATCTAGTTTTCATTTGTGACAGACTGTTCTGGTCCTGCTCAGCTGGTCCCACAGTTTTGCTCTGACAGAATGCAGGACACCTGTACAGTGAGATCGTGCTGTGAAGCTATATCCCAAACGAATATGGGTAGTCTGCAAAGGGAGGTAAAGCATGGCTCCCACTTGCTTGTTGATATACCACAACTGTGGTACGTCTGCAACTACTTTAGGTCCGAGGGACCAAAGATGGTTCAGAGTGGAGTGCCTTGATCAGGGCAGCATCTCTTAGATATTTACGAGACTGCATATGCCCTTTATGTCTTAAACCCCTTGTATGTTTATCCCTCCTGAAACCGCTCCCCAAGCAGTCTGAAGCATCTGTGGTGACTTACCAGGGGGAGGAGGAGGAGAAGACCTGGATTTAAAGGATATCAGTTGTCTCCACAAAATGGATTTCTGACAAACCTACACACTAGGATTTGAAAAGAAAGGGCGTTGAAGCTGGGACCAAAGATTTCAGATACCACTCTCTCATGTGACGTCTTTGCATGAGAACCAAATGCCACAAAACCCAAAATCCTGAGGTATTCCCCTTACACTGAGTGAAGTCAGAGTGGGGGGGGGGGGGGACTAAGAAACAGGTTATTTTGACATTTAACTGGTCATGTCTGACTGAGCAATAGCCAGTTTTCAGCAGAGGCCTGGGAGATGACCCATAAAAGTAATTACAATCAGAGATAAACAGTAATATCACAAGGTAAAAAGATACATGGAAAAGAGTTTCATTAAGTACCTGACAAGACATACATTGTACAAATACAGTGGAACAAATAGATCCAAAGACTTCTTTCCCTGTGGAAGAAAAGCTCTTTGAACTGAGCTGACATGCCAGGTACACAATCCTGTGTGGAGTCCAGACTTAAAATGTTCCTTTGGAATCACAGCCTGTGTAAGATCTCACAAGACTGAGATACAGACAAGTTTAACTATGGAAAAATGTTGATACCCCCTCGTAGCCTGTATTGAGCCATAACTGCAGCTTTGAACTTTGAACACTTAGTGCAAGTGGAGAGTCCAAAGGGTAAGGCAGATAACTGATCATGTAATCCAGACAAAACCTTAAGAATCTTCTGAAGTCTGGATGAATAGGGATGTGATAAGCAGCTTAAGTATAATGTTGTTGCCAGGAAACTTGAGGGGGGAAGAGGTAACCGTTGGGAGGGGATACTTTAAATGTGGGTACCATCACAAACGGGTTTAGGAAAAAGATGTAGAACCAGCCTCCAATAATTCTCTTTGGCACTAGAAAACATTGAAAAACCCTCTTTGGGACAACATGTGAAGAATTGGTTTTGGGGAAGAGGGAGGGTGGGGTCAAAGAGGAGGATGAGAAACCCTGGAAAGGAGGAATTTCTTCCCACTGCCATCTAATCTTGATGAATGACTTTCCAAAACCTATTTGTCTAAAATGATGCCAAAGTGAAAATTGGAGATTCAATCTTTCAGGGGGAAAAAAAAAAAAAAAGAGCTTGAAGATCCCAAAGTCTGACTGCCCTTGGTTCTGGGAGGTTATAGAACTTTTTTTGAAACCCCCTTGCGATTTCTTTTTGAACATACATTTACCTCTTTTGTTAAGTGTCCTGTTTTTATCAAACCTTAACATTAAAATCTCTTGAAAAATTTGGAAAAGGAGGGATGGGGGGGGGGGGTTCCCCTGATCAGCTTGCCACTTTCTCACTTTGAACATCTCTACAGCAGATGGGCCCAAACAATCTTTATCCAAGGGAGAACCTAAAATCTTATTTTTAAGATCCGGGATGTTCTGAGAAAGCAGCCATGTTGTTGTGTCTTTTGGCTTTTCACAGTTAGGGGTCGCCACAGCGGAACTCCGGTCCGCTAATGATTGGCAGTAGATTTTTATGGGCTGAGTTGCCGGCCCTGATGCCCAACCTTCAACAAAGGTACGCCCATTCATGCATGTCTCCACAGAGAAAACAGTCTAGCTGAGAATCTAACAGGACAACGTCTTACTGCGAGGCGACAACGCTACCATTGCACCACCACTGAGAAAGCAGCCATGCAAACCTTAAAACAGTACCAATGACCATAGCCCTGAAGTATCTGTTACACACTAAACAATGAGTGTCTACTTGTGCAATAGAAAGTTATTTAAAGCAGATTTTTCCACAATTTGTCACAGCAAACTAGCATTTGAGCCTGACAATTCAAACTTTTGAAAATTAAAGATGCAGTATATATGTATTTTTCCCCATACCCAACTGATAATTTTCCCATCCTTTTCAAAAATATTAGGATTGGAAATCGCCAAGTGCTTAGCACCAGTGGGATCAAATAAGCTATGGGGTCAGGTTTGGCAATGTAGTATATAAAAATTTAAAAAAGACTGAGGTGCAACTGGCCACAGCAAAGTCACCCACTGACTGGCAAACTGCTAGCCTACTGTGGTGACAAAGGCTGTTTGCTTATTTTTCTTTGTTACTGAAGGACCAACCATGGGACTGGTTGGTCTGCTCCATGGCAAAGCAGAAATGGTGCCTCTTTCTCCAAGGAAAATAAGCAGCAATTGTCAGTAAACACTACCAGTCCACAAAAGTTACTTTGGCAGAAAACCACAGTAAAACATTACCAGCACCACAGAAGTAAAAATTTCTCCACAGAAGCATTTTCAATTACACCACTTTTTAAACTGACCAATACTTTCCAATAAAACATTCCTAGCTTTTTACTTTCTTGATTAAAGTAATAAAACAAAAAATGGAAAGACCCCCCCCCCCAAAAAAAGTACTTCTAGCCAGCCAAGAAAAGCACAAAACAGTCAACCTTCAAAAGCCTCAAAGGAGTATACTCTGGCAGCAGTAAAGCTCTGAAGGGTGGCTTTGTGCCCAAACTTGTCGTACTTTGCTCAACAGTTTGGGTGTGTGAAAGGTGCCCTGGAGCTTTTGAAGATGTCAGACTGTTGCATCCTTAACAGGCTATAACCCATTTAACTTAGGCTACTGCAGCAATGATTATGAGCAAACAAATGCCACCTTCCTTTAATGCTTTTCCTGATCATTTCTGCATAACTGCTGCCCCTGTGCCTTAAGACCTGCAAGTGTTTGAGGCCACCATTCAAGGCAGCCATCAGGGTGCCTTGCATATAGGCTTTCCAGCAATGTTTTTAAAGCCATTTAAAACCATGATCTAAAAATCTTGACAGAACCAACAGAACAGCTTTATCATTGCATTCTAACCTTAAAAAACCCTCCACTTTACCGAAGAACATGTCAAACTACAAGAATGCTGCACAACATTTGGTATTGGATATTAGCAATTCTGAACTCTGCATTAATGGTGGAAAAACATTAATTCTACAATTTCCCAACAGATCCAAACCCAGCTCAAGCAGTTATATGTACTTATATTCTTGCCTAAACTATAGTCATTTATTTGATTCCCTGAAAATCATGTTTCCAGGTCCTTTCCATTATCTAGTCATTACTTCATACATTTCCTCTAATCAAAGAGCCTCTGAAGTACTATAAACTTACTGTAGTGTAATAGCCTTTTTGGCTGAAAAATAACTAGGAAGAGAAGCCCAGTTACACATGTTCACAATATCTCAGCAGCAGTAAAAAATGTAGCTGAATAACTCCTCCTTGAAAATACAAACAAGTGTCCTCTAAAAATCTGCTACCTTAACATTCTCAGAAAGTGTGCCTCCCCCCACTCCACTACTTCATCTCCAAAGGGCCCCAGAAGACCCAAGAAATTAGTTGGCTATATGGAGTGTAAAAATTTGTGAAAGCATTTTCACTCCAATGTTCTGGTATTTGATTCTTGTTGCATACTTAGTCAAATGACAAACCTACTTCCATTGCTTTAAAAGTGTATTACACCTTAAGAGTCTCTGCCATGCAGTCTTCCATTGATGTCCTACTCTTATCCAAACATGTAAGTATTTTTTATACAGTATAAAATCAAAATTGGTGTCAATCACAAGGTATCTGGCTTGCTTTGTCAAACCTTACTTTCAGTCTATCCCTCTGGGATGGATATTCAGCTTTTAAGTAAACTTCCCTTAAAACTCAGAATTTCTAAATCCAAACTGCCTATGCTCTGGATCAGTCTAATCAGCCCATTCAGAGCCTCACCTGTTCCCAACACTTAACTGCTGGTATTTGCTACACTACCTTTCAAAGACTCAGATCCAGAGTAACCTAACAAGATACAATTCAGAGGACACACTGCTGAATAAATCTGCACAAGAAAAAAAATAAACCCAGGTATACAGCCATTGCCCACAACCTACTCATAGTATTCCTGCAGGGACACAATGTAGCACTGTCCTTTTCAACTTAGCATTATACTTTGAGACTGCAAGACCAGGAGAAACTTCTCTTTAATTGCTGAGAAACTGGGAGTCCAACTCCCCACTCTGTGGGACAGATTAATCCTAAACTACCTAGGTCTTCGCACCACAACACAAATAGTTACAAGGCCCTTCACATTTTAAAGGTATGCATTTTCCCAAGAAAGATCAAAATCCATATAGGCACAGGGGCAGGATAAAGTAAGCACTCCATATACACACTGGTCTAGTTCAAACAAGGACATTTCCATCTCAACTTCCCCTTTCAGATTTTCCAACATAACTTCCAATGTTTTAATGGATTGCGCAAATATTTCGCATATCCAAACCCCTAGGTATCTGCAGTATTCTTGCATAGATTTGGGTACTTACCTTGATCACTAGTGAGCAGAATTGTATAGCAGAGAAAGTTTTATCCAGGTTAAGCTCATAACCACTAGATCCCACTAAATTCTGCAGTAACATCTTTCCAGAAGTCCCTTAAGAGACTTAAATCTCATTCTAGGATAATCTCTCCAATGTCCGGTTTTCCCCACACACTTCTACAAACACCCACCAGTTCAGCTGAAGGTCTCAGAATTTAGACTCGCTAGGGATACCATTTGCCCCACATCAAGCCTTTTCTGAGAGTTTACCAAAGAAACAAATCTTAAATCCTTTCTGGTCTACATGTATTAGTACCAAAACTTCTGACAAAATTGCCATAAATTTAGTCATGGTTTAAATACAGAAATCTGCATTATGAGGCTGGTAAATCTTTACTTGATAGCTAGTCTACAGGGCAGTTTCAGAGCCCGATTAAGCTGCCGCCCCACCCCCAGACAGTTCTACAAATAAAAAAGGTATGTACTTGCCATAAAGTTCCAGCTGCGCTATTCATTTTCATACTAAAGCTGTTTAGTTCATACCCACACCTCTGAGCCCGCTTTGCAATTACTAAAGCTCTGCCACCAAAATACTAGCTCCTCCTTAACCATAATACACCAGCCCCTAACATACCTCCGATCTTGTTTGCAGTCTGACAAAAGTAGAATCACAATTTTAAAAAAAATCATATCCAAGCTGGACAGGGGTGTCCTAGCCTCTCGTTCTTCCAGAAGTTAAGTGAAAAAAAGGATGGTTTGGTGGGCAAGAAGTTCAGGAAGAATGGAAACAGACAGACTGAACATTATGGTAAATGCACAATTTTTTTTATCGGATGTCAATGTTCATTCTATTCTCACCTGTTGGAACAGGGTTGCCAGATACCAAAAATCCCAGGTGGACTAAGGAATGATTCCTGAGCACAGATGAGCCAAAAGCCACTCTTCCCCTCAAGACCAGATCCAGGTTTGTAATGAGCGATAAAGGTAGGAGGACTGCACCAAGTTGCTGCCACACACTTTCTTCCACGGAAGCTAGAGAGAAATACTGAAGCAGTGGACCTAGTCGAATGGGCTATTAGGATCTATCCTATCCTTATCAAGACATATTTGTTGTAGATAAATAATATGCAATCCTGCCATCTTGCTTAAGTTACCTTTATAACTTATTTGCCCATTTTACAATCTGCAAAGAATATAAAATTATTGGTCTAATTTATTTTGTCCTGTGCAAGTAAAAATGTAATTGTCTGATCAATAAATGCAATATATAGTAGACTTTAATTTGCCAGTCTTTTTAAAAAGTTGCAAACAATGGATTGACAGTGGTTTCTCACACTACCTTAGGAAAACGACGCATTGGTAAGCAATGCAAATAGAAGTTATGTTCTTACCATAACGTTCCATGTTAGTTGTCTTCTTCTCGCCTTCTTCTTGCTGGATGGGTTCGGAGCCGACCTCGGCTCCGACTGCATCACTCTAAAGCTCGAGAGTTGGTTCCACCGGCTCGAGGCTCCCCTTATATCCCACAATGCTAGGCGATAGTTACCTCAGATCTCGTTTGTAAGCTAACCCCAGCTTATAACAGAAACAGTATAACTGTAAAAAACAGATTCCACCTCAAACAACAGGAAGAAGGGTGACCTACATCCTGAAACAAGAAATATGCATAATAGCATATAGCTAAGAAAGAGGTGGTAGAAAGAGAGGTCACGATCACAACTCCTCTAGGTCTGTCCAGGCCAGGGGGAAGGAGGGTGGGGCCAAGAAGAAGAGAAGAAGACAACTAACATGGAACGTTATGGTAAGAACATAACTTCTATATGTTAAGTTGTCTATCTCGCCTTCATTCTTGCTGGATGGGACCGCGTCCCTAGCACCTTGTCCCGGGTGGCCTAACGGAACAGACTCCTGAGAACAGTGGAACCAAAATTAGCTCTATGCCTAGAAGCTAAATCCAACTTATAATGGGAAACAAAAGTGTGAGGAGTAGCCCAAGTAGCCGCTGCACAAATGGTGTCGATAGGCAGTCTGTCTTGGAAGGCTAGAGAAGTAGCCAAAGCTCTGGTGGAATGGGCTTTAGGCTTATTAGGCAGTTTTTGGTGTCTAATCTCATAAACAAGGGTAATCAGAGATGTTAGCCATCTGGATAAAGATACCTTTGAAACTGGAAGTCCCTTTCTGCTTTCCATAGGAGACAAACAGCTGATCAGATTTTCTGAATTGTTTCGTCCTGTCCAAGTAGTACCTTAATTGACGATGAACATCCAGACAGTGTAATTTTTGTTCAGATCTATTTGAATACTCCGGAAAAAGACAGGGAGGTCAATGCATTGGTTTAGATTTGATGCTGAAACCACCTTAGGCAAAAAGGACGGGTTAGTTCGTAAGGAAACTCTGTCCTTATGGAACACAAGGTAAGGAGAGCGACAACTGAGTGCTTGAAGTTCTGAAATTCTTCTAGCTGATGTGATAGCCACCAGAAAGAGAGTTTTCCATGATAATAACTTTAAGGAACATGAAGCTGCAGGTTCGAAAGGGGAAAGAATCAAAGAAGCAAGAACTAAATTTAGGTCCCAAGGAGAAGGAGGATTTCTTATAGGAGGTCTGAGAAGAAAAACTCCTTTCAAAAAGGCTTTGCAGAGTTTGTGGGACATTAGGGCAGATTCAGAAATACCCACATGGAAATTAGAAATAGCTGCCAATTGAACCTTAAGAGTAGAAGGAGATGAACCTGCCTGGAAGAGTTCAGCAAGAAAATCAAGGACTAGTTGGATGGAAGCGGTGAAAGGATCTATGTCCTTTCCTTGTGCCCAATATGAAAAGCGTTTCCACTTACTCAAATAAATCTTTCGAGTGGAAGATTTATGGGAAGCTATCAAAATATCTCTAACAGAGTGAGATAATTGAGGAAGCCTGGCTACGGTTGGCAGTGGAGGAACCAAGCAGTGAGGTTCAGAGAGGGGAGGGAGGCGATGAAACTGACCCGACTGATGGATCAAAAGATCTGGAACTAGGTCCAGATTCCACGGTCGCTCAAAAGAAATCGATGCAGAAAGGGGAACCACACTTGCGAGGCCAGTAAGGAGCAATGAGGATCAATGAGGCCTTCTGAGCGATAGCTTTCTGTATTACTTGAGAGATCAGTGGGAAAGGAGGAAATGCATACAGAAGTCCCGGGGCCAAACTTGGACTAGCGCGTCCCTGCTGGGTTGGCCTGGTAAAGGGAATAGAGTGAAGTATTCTCTGCACTTGCTGTTTTGGGGAGTAGCAAAAAGATCGCAGCAAGGCTGACCCCATTTGAGAAAAATCTCTCTCACTATAGAGTCTTTCAGGGACCACTCGTGAGGCATGAGAATAGCCCTGCTCAACTTGTCCGCAATGTGATTGGACTTCCGGGATGTGCGTTGCTATCAGAAGCGCTGAGAAGAAATCGCCCATTGCCACAGTCTGAGTGCTTCTCGACACAGGGGGTATGATCTGGTTCCGCCTTGTTTGTTGATGTACCACACTACAGACATATTGTCTGTTTGGATTGCAATCGTTCCCAAGGGAAGAGAGTCTTGAAGGGCTTGCAACGCTAAAAGCACTGCTCTCATCATCAGAACATTTATGTGCAAGTGGCATTCGTTTGGTTGCCATGTGCCCTGGACTGTCCTGCCCTGATAATGCCCCCACCCGATCAGGGAGGCATCCGTTGTCAGAGTCGCAACCGGAGGAGGTGGAACAAATGGTCTCCCAACAGGAGCTGGGGGAAGACATCCACCACATGAGATGCTTTTGCACGCTTGCGTGATCATAATGGTGTGAGACATTGGAAGTTCCTGGTATGACCATTGAGAAAAAGCATCCACTGAAGGATCCATGTGGTATCTGGCCAATGGAAGGAGAGGTATGGCCGCTGCCATGATTCCCAACACCTTTAGAACTAACCTGGCTTTGGCTCTGTTGTTGTTGAGAAGTAGTGATACCAATTTTTGAATGTCTGATATCCTTTGGTTCGTTAGTGTTGCAGACATGTTTACGGTATCTAAATTTAGCCTATGTAGGTAATAGTACGACAAGGCGACAAAACAGACTTTCGCAATTTATTGAGATACCCAGTTTTTGACAGGCGAAAAGTGTAATCTCTGGCCATCAGAAGGAGATGCTTGGTGGGAGCTGTGAGGAGCCAGTCGTCCAAATATGGAAACACCTGGAATCCTTGTCGTCTCAGGTGAGAAGCTACCACTGCCATGCATTTGGTAAACACCGGGGCAGTGGTGAGACCAAAGGGCAGGGCCCTGAATTGAAAATGACTGGTTCCCAGCCTGGCGGAGGAATCTTCTGGAGCGTCTGTTCATTTTATATGATAGTGCGTCCTGAAGGTCTATAGAGCACATCCAGTTTCCTTTTCCCAACAGGGGAAGAATGGATTGCAAGCGTGACCATCCGAAATCTTGTTTTCTTGACCGATCTGTTCAAGATACTGAGATCCAAAATTGGTCTCCAGTCCCTGTTTTCTTTGGAACTAAAAAGAACCTTGAGTAGATTCCGGATCCTAGTTGGTCTGCTGGCACTGGCTGAATAGCTCTTTTTGCAAGCAGTTTTGAAATTTCCACAGCTGCTATATCCCTTTGAGCGGGTGGAACATCTGGAAGGGATTTTTTGGACTGATTTGGAAAACGAAGAAAGGGAATAGAATAACCTTCGGAAATGATGGACTGTACCCATTTGTCTTGTGTCAAGGATAGCCAGGCTTCTGGGTACAGTGACAATCTTCCCGCGACTACCTCCGAAGATGGGCAGTCGGGCAACACCTCAGGGATGCTGAAAGGGCTTATCGGAGGACGTTTCTCGATTGCCCTGGTTCTGCGGACCCCTCTGCCTCTAGGGCGTCTACCATTGTTGTTCCCCCTCTGCCTCTGGCGGGAACCGACTCTGTCGTCAGGCGAAGTCCCTTGAGATTGTTTACGGAACCACATCTTTCCCCTTCTGGCCTTTGGGGTAAGGCCTAGAAGGAGTAGAAAAACGGACTCCGTCGGCAGAAAGGGTCTTGCCATCAGTCTCGCACCTAGTCAGGGTTTCTTTCACTTGTGGACCAAACAGAGATGATCCATCAAAGGGGAGTTCGTGAAAGACGTCTTGAAAGGTTCCAAAATTGCATAGCCGCATCCAGGCGTGCCTACGTAAGGCTACCCTGTCCCTGCGGCTCTGCTCGCTCCATCGGCCGCATAAGGGAGGAGGCGCATGGAGGAGTTGGAAATAGAATTAAGGATAGCTAGCTGCGTGTTCATTTTCTCTTGGAAACCCGTAGCTGTAGGGTCCTTCAGCATTTCACTCGCTTCTTTGATCAAGTCCCTTTGAAGACGAGTGAAATGGCACAGGTAATTCAGCGAGCATAGTAAATGTCGCTGAGGAGAACATCCGCTTCCCATACCTATCCATGGACCTAGATTCCTTGTTAGGTGGATGGACAGGTACTGAAGGATCAGCCAGTTCCTTCTTTGTGGCGGCAGCTACCACCATAGCATCCACAGAGACTCCTTTTGATAAAAATTCCTTGTCTGATGGAGCTGTGATGAATTTGGAGGGTCTCCTGGGAGTGGGGTCCACTGAATCAGGAGCCGTCCATGCCTTTAGCAACCACCTGCATGAGGGGGTCGAAGGGGGACACCCAGGAGGTGGAAGGGCGAGAGCCAAACGCCTCAAGATACACAGATTCGTCCTCCGAAGGGTTGAGGGCTGGCCAATTTCCCCTCTGTTTAAGGATCTCCAGAATGTCTGCAAATGAGACATCTTCAGAAGGGGAACGGGGAACCCTCAGAATCATCCAGATCTGTGTCCGACGTGATAGACTCAGGTGAGTCAATGTGCTTCCTCTTGCACTTCCTCTTCCGAGGGGGCTCTTCTGCCAAATCAGGAGAGGCCTCGGAAGAGGATGAAATCCCCAAAGGGAGCTCCTGAGGAGTCGGCTCTCTGCGGTCCAGGATGAGGGAGTGAGTCGACTTACCCTGAGGCACCATAGAGGGAGGGGCTGACGGAGCCGACTGTGGAGTAGAGCCAGGCTCTAACACACTCCGCATGACCTCGAAAGCACCCCTGTCAGGCAGAGCCAGAGGTCCCCGCTCCGAGGAGCTAAGGACCCCCCTCGGCACCGACAGTGATGGCTCCGAGGCCGATGTCGGAGCCGACCTCACCAGCGCCGAAGCACCGAGAGGGAGAGGGGGGTCGGACAAGGGTCCGATGCCACTCACCCCCTTGGAGCCGACGAGGGAAGTCCGGCGCCGAGATTCCTCCATGGAAGAAAACAGAGCCGGCGGAGCCGAAGACAATTGTCTCGGCTCCGAGGTGACCACAGTCTCGGCTCCGACACGACCCGGCTCCGAACTCAAGAGAGTCGAAGGAGGAAAGAGTTGATGGACCGGGGCAGGCACCGACTGATGAGTCGGGCTCTGAAGCATCTGGGCTAGTGCCTCAGACTTGAGTAGTCGACTCACCACCCTCTGAAGGTCATGATCGGACAGCCTCGATGACCTAGAGGAATGAGATCTTTGGCTCCGTTCAGACAGCAGGGGAGATCCTGGAGCCGAATGAACGGAGCCAAGAGAAGGTGACCTAGACCTCTTTCTGGTTGTCGGCTCCGAGGATCTTGTCGGAGCCGACACGGGTACTCGATAACCTCGGCTCCGGCCGGGAAGCCACAGAAACTGTGGACCGAGTCTTATCGGCTCCAGCCGGAGCCGATAAAGGCAAAGGTTGAACAACCTGAGGTCTCGGCTCAGAAGCCGGAGCCAGACCTCGATGCCTTGGAGGGCTTCCTGTTGAGACAGACAGGGAATCCTCAGGCTTCAACAAGCCTCTCAATATAAGCTTGTTTTTCTTTCCTGCAGGACCCTGGGGCTGAAGCCATGGCAGACAGCACAGGAGTCCTGCAGGTGCAAAGGCCCCAGACAATAGACACAAGAAGTGTGAGCGTCTGTCAGAGACATTTTCTGACAGCACGCATCACACTTCTTGAATCCGGAGACCTTTGCTTCTTTAAGACATAGCCTAACTGGTGAACACAAACACACACTCAAACACACCAGTTATACCCTGTCAAAATTACAAACTTTCAGAAAATAAGGTACAATAAAACAGTAGTACACTACACAAACACTCCCTAGGGAAGGGAAGGCCTAAGGCCCAAGGGAAGAACTAAAAGTTCTTTTAAGAAACGGGAAAAATTAGGTTCGGGATAGAGTTCAATGAACTACACTAATTTAAGATTAATTAAACTAAAAAGGGGTAAAAGAGTAACTTTATAGAAAAAGCTAAAACTCACCAGGAACCGGTAGAATAACCAACCTCGAAGCTGTAGCGGCAAACGAGATCTGAGGTAACTATCGCCTAGCATTGTGGGATATAAGGGGAGCCTCGAGCCGGTGGAACCAACTCTCGAGCTTTAGAGTGGCCGAGTCGGAGCCGAGGTCGGCTCCGAACCCATCCAGCAAGAATGAAGGCGAGATAGACAACTTAACATCTATCCTTATGAAAGTGTAGGGAGGTTTAGAGAATACCTGAAGTTCTGAAATTCTTCTAGCAGAGGTAATGGCCACTAGAAAGATAGTTTTGCATGTTAGGAACTTAAGATAGCATTTTACTGCTGGTTCAAAGGGGGAATAACTCAGGACTTGCAGTACCAAGTTCAAACCTCATGGTGCAGTGGGGTCTTTATTTGGGGTCTCAGCAGGTGTGCCCCTCAAAAATGCTTTACAAGTTTAGACAAAGCCACAGAAGAATTCTTAAATCCAATTTGAAAATTACATATTGCTGCCAACTGATCTTTAGTAGTTGAGGAGCTAGTTCTCATTAAAAATCTTGTACAGGAGCTGAAAAGGGGTCAGCATGTTTCTGTTGTGTCCAAGAAACAAACATTTTCCGTTTACTTCTGTAAATTTTTCTCGAAGAAACCTTATGGGAAGCTAAGAGTATGGCAGGCAGGAGAGAAGAGAATCACTTGTATGGCTATTAATGGAATTGGAAAAAACATGCAGTTGGCTTGAGGTTTGAGATGTCCAAGTGAATCATGCCAGTCATGCGAGACAGGTCTGGAATCTCATCCAGAATCCAAGGTAGGTAAAGAAGAGGCCAAAAAAAAAAGGGGAACCAAATCTGTCGGCCAGTAAGGTGCAAGGAGGATGATTTTGCTCTTCAAGCTGGCAGCTTTCTGAAGGACTTTGGGGGTAGACATAAAAGAACCAAGGGATCAGTCCTGGGATTAGAACATCCCTCAGAGATTTCCCCAGTGGGAGAGTTCAGGGCAAAGAAGCTGTTGCACTTTTGTTTATGGGAGATTCAAAAGATTACAGCAAGACTGGCTGCAATAATGAAAATGTCACTTTCTTGTTGCTAGACAACTAGTGACGTAGAATGGACTTTCTCAATTTATCATCACACCGGACTTACAAGAATGTGCGTTATCACTAAGCAGTTGGATGAAATTCCCCATTGCCACACAGTTCTTGACACACGGGGCAAGATCACTTTTCTCCTTGCTTGTTGATGTACCAAACTGACGTTGTCTGAATCGCAATTGTCCTTAAGGGAAGGCATCTTGGAAGGCATGCAGTGCTAACAGCATTGCTCTCATCTCTAGAGCACTGATATGCAAATTGGCCTCTTTGGGGAACCACGAGCCTTGGACAGTTTTCCCCAGAAGTGCCCCCACCCAATGTGGAAACAGTCCATGGTCCTATGGCCTTCAGTTGGAGAATGACTACCACCTTTTAGAACCTGATCTGACCAAATCCAAAGGTATTTTTTGCATGCCTGAGTGATCTGTGCTGACATGCACTGGGAAAGAATCAACCACTGTGCTGCCAACATCCACTGAAGAATTCTCATATGAAATCTGATGATGGCAGCTATTGACCCAAAGACTTGAAAAATCAAGCAGGCTGAAATTTTGGTATTGCAAATTTTCCCGACCTGGAACTAACAGTCTACACTCAAGAAGAGAAGCTGTCACTGATGTGTTGAAGACTGCTCCTATGAACTCTTAAGGTTTAAGTTGACTAACAGACTTCTTGTAATTTACGGTTATCCGCAGATGAGAAGTCTGGATCACCTGATCTGTTGCAGATAGATGCCTGATCAGGGTGGTAATGAGTCAGTTTAGATATGGAAACACTGCCATAGATTTTGTGAACACCACCGGGGCTGCGGCGAGGCCAAAAAACAGTACTCTGAACTGATAGCGACTCTCTTCCAGCCAGAAGTGCAAACACCTTCTGGACTGTGATCATTTTTGTGATGGAGATACTATAAAGCGCATTCATTCAGTCGTCCTTGCTCAGAAAGGGTAGAATGGACTGGACCATGACCAGAGACTTTGTATGTCGAACTGATTGGTTGCAGAGATCCAAAATTGGTCTACTGTCCCCTGTTTTCTTTGGCATTAAAAAATCTTTAAAGTTCCAGATTGTACCCAGTCTGGTGGGACCCAGTCTGGTGGGACCTTTTTATAACGTTTCTAGCAGCTTTTGTATTGATATTGCTTTCCTCTGTTTGGGTGGATCAATAATTTTGGATTACAGTTGGAGGTAGAAGGGAAAAAGGAATTATGACCTCTTGAAATAATCCTCTGCACCCAAGTATCTCTTGTTAAATCTAGCCAGGTTCCCTGGTGCAGGGATAATAACCCCCCCCCCCCCGACTACATCCAGAGGTGGCCAATTGGGCCTCCTTTCAGAGTGCTCCTAGGGTCTGTCCAAAAATCTCTTGACTGGTTTTGTGGGCATCATCCACTAAAGTCGCCCCCTCTGCCTCCAGGGGAATTAGCTTCAGATGTGTCCCGGAAAGGGCCCTGGGAGTTTCTGAACCACATTTTTCCATCACCTCAGAGATTCCCAGAAAAAGGATCTTAGATGGGTCAAAAAACATAGCCCACTGCAGAGGGTCTTTCTAACCTTCTCACACCTGGAGAAGGTTTCCTTTTCTTTTGGGCCAAAGAATGAACTGCCAAAGGGAGTATTGATGAAGACTTGAAAGGCTCTGCAAAATCAATAGCACATCTATTCATGCTTCCTAAGAGAGATGCCCAAGCCCACTGCCCTTGAGGCAACTTCATCGGCATGTGGGAAGCCTCATGGAAGAATCTGTAATGAATTGGAGAGTAGCCAACTGGGAGGCCACTGAAGATTGTGGCTCAGCAGTAATGATCCCTAAAAGGGATTTTGAAAATTCTTTGATAAAGTCCCTTTGTAGTCTAGTAAACTGTACCAAGTTTTCAGTGACCCAAGGACAAAGGTCACATGCAAATACATGCTTCCCAAACCTTCCATTGCCCTAAGCTCCATGTCAGAGGGACAGATAAAGGCATTCTGCTCAGCAAGTTCCTTCTTGGTGGCCACTGCCATGACCATGGTATCCACAAGCACCCCCTTACTCCAAAATTATTTTCAAACTGTGGAGACAAAATCCAATCTGGCCTCTGGTATTGGCACAACAGAGTCAGGTTCCTTCCATGCCAACGTAGAGATCAAATCAGTGGGCAGAGTAACCCATGAGGAAGACAGGCCAGCTCCAAAATCTTCCAATACAGATTCCTCCAGTGAATGGTTGCTGGAGTTCCAACTGCCTCCCTAGCCAGGAATCTCTGAATGTCTCCAAACGAGATATCTTCTGAAGTGTTAGTGGGGACCCTTCATCAAAATAAGTACCCTCCCTGCGCAACTCTTGGAGAGTTGAAGTGCCTACTCTTGCACTTCCTCTTCCCAGAGACTTCCTTGATGGGATGATATGAAGTGTTGAATAGAAATTGTAATACCCTGTTGGGTAATCCGGAGGCCATAAGCTGGCTATCCCTGTGGCGCAGAACGTGTATCCAAGAGCAGATACATCTGGGAGCTAGACCGCAGAGCCAAACAGTGTGAATCCATCCATTCCAGTCAGAACAGAAAACAACACTACCTCGAAGGCAGACTACTCCAGACAGCAAGACGACAGCAGCTCTGAGAAAGCAGGCTTCTTGACCACTGCCTCCTGCAGCTCCAAGAGCAACCCCTCCCCCTGATGCAGAAACCAGAGCGGAGCTATCCAGGGCCAAAGCTCCGAGGGACAGAACCCCCCCCAAGAATCAATTCCAATGCCTAGGACCCAGAAGATTCAGATCGGGGGGGGGGGGAACAAAGATCAAAGAAAAAGCAAGTAAAGGATTACAGGCTCCCTGACCTGAGGGGGTAGAAGCCAGGAGAACACCCATCCAAATCTGTGCCAAGAGGAACTTCTTCAATGTCCACATCTTCCTCAGTTAAACACCTGGAAGATCAAGACAAGAGGCGGTGACCAAATAGAGTCTCAAAGGGGGAGGGAACCTTGGAAAGTACTGGATCCAATGTCCGAGAATATCTTGTTCTCTGATGCAATATTCAGATCCAAAGATTCTCAGAGCCAAAGAGATTTAGATCCAGTTTTGATTTCTTCAGTGGCTCTGAAGGAGTAAGAGTAGATGGCCATGGAGACTAAGCAAATGTCTACTTAATTTTCATTTTGGGGGATTAAGCCACAGAGATAGTAAGAGGATAAGAGCAACCCTATTAATATTGATTTTTTTCCATCTGCTATGGCCCTAGGACTGAAAATTTTGCAGACAGCACAATCCTCTTGTAGATGTAGAGGGCCTAAACAAAGCATGGGCGTCAGATAACAGTAATTTATGCCCACACTACTATTTTTTTTTAAAGCCAGCAGGCCCTTTGTCAGAAATGACTGAGAAAATAGAAAGAGAAGAATTTATATAAACTTAACAGGGAAAGACCAGCAATGGTAAGAAGAATTAGACAGGGGTGTACACTATAGAAATTAAGACTATACAGAAAATAGTGAGAATTACCAGCAAATGGTACAACAGAACTAGTTAAAATGTAAGGGAAATGTAGAAAAAAAAAAAGATTTGCCTCAATTAACATTCAAGAGTTCAGGCTGAAAAAAAGTTGTCTTACCATAACATTTCATCTGAGATGTTGATCTTCCATTAAATCGCTGATGGGTACAGTTCTGAACCCTCGGAACAGTCTCGGCCAAATAGCAAGCTAGCATACACCAAACTCTCGAGCCACACTACTACCCACAACGCCCTTCATCCCATACCTCAGATCAAGTTTGCAGAACATATGGTAGCAACATATATAAGAAACAGAAACAAAGTCAGAGGCCATCTCTGCGCCAACACCCTAACGCACCAAAAACCACCAGAAGATCCACCAGGAGCCTTTGGCGGGGAAAAGGTGAGAGGGTGTGATGAATGGAAGATAAACAACTCAGACGGAACATTATGGCAAGACATAACTTCTTTATCTGAAGTTGTTCATCTTCTTCCTTTCCTCACTGTTTGGACAGAGTCCCTAGCTACTACAGAATCTGGGAGGCTCTCATGGAAGAACATTCCAGAGAACCAGAGAGCCAAAGGCAGCTCTTCCCCTGGAGATCAGATCCAATTTGTAATGCTCGATAAAGGTATGGGGTTTAGCCGAGGTGGCAGCTGCACAAATATCCATGGAAGCCCTAGCATGAAAGGGGACAGAAGCACCCACAGCTCGTGGAATGAGGTTTAAAGCAGCCAAGAGCAGATTCCTCCTCCAGAGGATAAACAAAGGAGATTCAATCCATAAGCCATTTAGACAAGGTAGCTTTAGACACTGCTGATCCCTTTCTAGAGCCCGCAAAGGCAACAAAAAGCTGATCTGACTTTCGAAAAGACTTTGTCCTGTCCAAATAAAAACAACTGTCTGTGGACATCCAAGGAATGGGGACAGTATTCCCCTTTGTTGGTATAATTAGGGAAAACATGGGCAACTCAATGGACTGATTAAGAGAGAATTCCGAAACCACCTTGGGCAAGAAAGTGGGACTGATGCGAAGTGATACTCTGTCCTTATGGAAAATCAAATAAGGACTCTATGCATAATGCTTACACAGCTCTGATAAACGTCTGGCTGAAGTAACCGCCACCAGAAAAAGTCTTCCCAAGACAGAAACTTCACATCACAGGTTGCAGCCGGCTCGAAGGGAGGTAGAGTCAAAGTTTTAAGCACCCTAGACAGGTGCCATGATTCCACAGGTTGCCTAATGGGAGGTCTAGAATGAAAAATCCCCTTCAAGAAAGTCTTACACAGATGAGAAAAAATAGGAATCCCATCTGAACCATCATGGAAATTGGAGAGGGCAGCTAGATGCACCCAAACCGTGGATGCAGAAGCTCCGTTAAGGAAAAGCTCAGTCAGGTACTGAAGAACCATAGCTACTGGAACAGAAACAGGATCCAAAGACAGCTCTTGTGCCCACAAGGAAAAACGTTTCAACTTGTCTTTTATAAAGTTTTTGGGTAGAATGTTTGTGGGAGACCAAAATATTCCATACCGGAGAACAAAGTGATTGAAGCCTGGCTACTAACGGAAGTGAATCAACCAAGCTGTCAGTGTGGCCAGATTTGGAGAAGACAACCCTTGGGGGTCTGAAATGAGATCCTGACGGAAGTCTAGACTCCAAGGAGGTCGGAGTAGGTGTGGCTGAAAGAAGGGGAACCAAACCTGACAAGGCCAGGACAGAGCAATGAGAATCATTCTGCTTCTCAGAGTAGCTTTTCTTGAGACCAAGGATATCAAGGGTATGGGAGGATAAGCGTACTTGAGACCCATGGGCCAAATCGAGAGTCAGAGCATCTCTCAGGGACTCCCCCTGCACAGGAAAGAGGGCAAAGTAGCTACTGCACTTCTTAATGGAGGGGGGGGGAGGCAAACAGATCGCAGCAAGGCCGGCCCCAGCGGCTGAAAATTTCCTACGCCACTCTCTGGTTGAGAGACCACTCGTGAGGAAGCAGGATGCATCTGCTAAGCCTGTCCGCAATCACGGTGGAACTCCCCGGGATGTGTGTAGCAATCAGGAAACTATTGGTAGCTACCGCCCACTGCCAAATTCTCATGGCTTCGCAGCAAAGGGGGTAAGATTTGGTCCCTCCCTGCTTGCTGATGTACCAGACCAAAGACGTTGTCGGACTGGATAGCAATTGGTCCGAGAGGAAGAAGAGGGTGGAGGGCTTGTAACACCAGTAACAGCTCTGAGCTCTAGAATGTTGATGTGTAAGTCGACTTCGAGGAGACCACGTGCCTTGAACAGATTTTCCCTGAAAATGCCCCACCCTATCAGGGAAGTGTCCATATAGTCACAGTGGCGCTGGGCTGAAAAGGTTGAAAGGGGTGACACCAAAGACTTTATTCCATTTTAATCCATTAGAGGAGATCCTGTTTGCAGAGATCGGTGATTAGGATTAGTGCGTTCAAGGGATGATTGTGTATCCATGGAGTTGGAAGAAGCCACTAACAGGCGCATATGAAGCCTGGCCAACGGAACAATGGGAATGGCTGCTGCCATGGAACCCAGAGAACTACCCTTGCAGACACTTTCCTGCGGTCGAGTATCACTTGCACTTGTGTTCAGTCTTCAGAGCCTGTGATGAGGAAGAGATTAGGCTGAGCAGAGTGTTGAACATAGCACCTATGAATTCCAGTTGAGAGGGCTGAAGGTTTGATTTTTCCAAATTGATAGTAATACCCAGAGACTCCGCCAGAGAAGTGTGGCAAAGGGCTCTGGTCAGTAGACACTCAGTGGGGGCAGAGAGGAGCCAATCGTCCAGATAAGGAAACCCCTGGAATCCATGAAGTCTCAAGTGAGCTGTCACCACTGCTAGACATTTCATGAACACTCTGGGGGGCCGTCGAGAGATGGAAAGGCAGGGCACTGAACTGAAAATTATTGGCTCCCAGCCGGAAGCACAAAATTCTCCTGGAGCATTTGTCCATTTTGATGTGGTAATGCGCATCCCAGAGATCTACAGCACACACCCTCCCAAAGGCATGGAAAGATTGATTGAATAGTGACCATGCGGTACTTGGTCTGTATAACAGACTCGTTCAAATGAATGAGATCCAGAAAAGACCTCCAGTCCCCAGTCTTTTTTGGCACCAAAGAGAGTTTGGAGTAGAACCCTAATCCGCATGGATCTGGGGGGACCTTTTGGATGACTTGCTTTAGAAGAAACTTCTTGATTTTGGAAGCTGCCTCCTCCCTTTGACTGGGTGGAATGTCGGGATGGGAAAATTGATGTCTTGGATAGGATTTGAGGGGAATGTGATAGGCCTCTGGTGATCATTCTTTGCACCCATAGATTGTCAGTAATGGAGGACCAGGCTGCTTGGTGCAGAGAGAAATGTGCCCCGACTGCTTCCAGAGGAAAGCAGTCTGGCAACGCTTCAAGAGCGCTGATGGGGCCTACCGGAGAAAGGATCTCTGGAGCCCTGATTCAGGTAAACCCCTCTGCCCCTAAAGGGGCATCTTCCACCAGACCCTCCTCTGCCTCTGGAGGAGTCCTCGCCACGTGAGGCACGAAAGAAACCTTGCAACTTCTTGTGCCACAACTTTGTACTCCTCTGGTTCCTGGAAAAGGAACGCCAAGGTTTGGCGAAGCGCAGGCCCAAATCAGACAAGGTCTTTCCGTCCTGTTCGCACCTGGCCAAAGTATCCTTGACCTTCAGCACTGAGGGCTCAATAAGGGCGTTCAAAAAAGGAAGATGAAGGAATCCGGTAGGTCAGAAATGTGCATCCAGGCATGACATCAGACAACCACACCAGCACCTGCTGCTCCTTTGGTTGGGGGGGGGGGGGGGGACAACCTCATGGAGGAATTCAAAATCGCTTCAAGGGTGGCAAGTTGGGAAGCCACTTTGTCACGTGCTCCATTCGACACTTGATCCACGATGCTACCAGAGAGTTCAAAAATAAGGTCTCTGGAGTCTTGTAAAGTGTGCCAAGAAATTCAGTGTATGCATGGCAAAGGTCGCTGCAGCAAAAACTCTTCCCTAGCCTGTCCACTGCCCGGACTCCCTGTTGGTAGGACAGAGTCCTGCTGTTCATCTGCCCAAGTCATTCTTTGTGGCAGCTTCCACCACCACAGTGTCTACTGGCAAACCTCGACCAATGGGGTTGATCTTCTGGAAGAGAAAGTACTTTGATCTCCTGGGGATAGCTTCTACTGAATCCGGACTCTTCCATGCTCACTGCACGATGAATATGACCCATGCTCACTGCACAATGAATTTGACTAACTCATCTGCAGGAGGGGTCACCCAGGGCATAGTGGGCAGGGAACAGAAAGCTTGCAAGAATACAGATTCCTCCAGGGAAGGGATAGAAGATTTCCACTCACCCCGCTGATGTCCCCAAAGGAAACATTGTTAGAGCTTGTTCTAGGGGAACCTTCCTCATCGTAATCTGTATCCTCAGTAAGGGACTTTTCAGGCGAGTCCCATGTGTTTTCTTTTGCACACCCTCTTCTGAGGGGGCTCTTCGGTGGGAATATTCGAAGAGGCCTCTGAAAGGGGGGTGCTTTGGATTAGTGGTCCCCTGCTAAGGGCTGGCAATGGCCGAGTTAGGGGGGGAACCAAATATGGAGCTAAAGGAGGAGGATTGCTAGCCACCAGTGCCCTTTCCATAATCCGGAAGAAGGGCTCACCTGAATAGGAATGGGAGCCTGGAACCAAAGAGGACTGAAATCAGACCCGGGGGTCACACCCCGCTCCGAATGGCCCACCTCCAAGACTGACATTTGAGAAGGGTTCGGTGTGGATATAACTCTCTGATCCAAGACAGGAACCGAGAAGGCAGTCTGTGCCGGGGCCGGAAGCGAATATTCCACCCCTGAAGCAAGAGGCTGAGTAAGGTGGGCTGTCATCGGAACAGACGCCCACCAAGGCTTAGATGCTTCAGGCATCATAGTAGGTGCCAAAGGAAGGGGTCCCGTTGAAAGCAATGGGGCCTTGGAACCAAAAGATCCCCATCAGGAGAATACGAAGGAGTTGAAGGAGGAAAAATCCCAATACCCGGAACATGGTCTGGAGGTTATTCTTGCAGTCAATACCTGATCCACGAGACAATGCCCATTTCAGACATGCTCCTGGCAGACCAAATAGATATCCCGGAAGGTGATTCAGGCTGGTCCAGAAAGGGACTGTAGGGTTGCCTGGCAAACGGATCCACAGAAGACAAATACCTGGTCCGTGGTAATGAACTCAATGGAGCCGAGGATTCTGATTTGAATTGCATAAACGGTAAAGTCGGCACAGAGAGGGAACTCTGAGCCGAAGTCACAATCGGGGTAGTAGTCAAAAATCAGAGGTGGTCTGAGCCGGTGCATGTAAAGGTGAGGTTGGTGTAGTTTCGGGTAGTTTTTCCAAAACTTTTAAGATGGGAAAGTTTATTGATACTATTTTGAAAAATATATATACCCTTATTCCACATATGGTCAAGGATTCGTGGTGTTTCCTTTCCAAGTATCCAATTTCGTATGACGAGAATAACAACTCAAAATATATAATCACTATTGATGTGATTGATTTATTCTCATGTATTCCTAAACAGGAGGGCTTGGAAGCCTTCTCTAATAGTCTAAAGAGACATACGGACTTGGAATGGGACACCATATGTCTCTTAACGGAGATGATGTCTATAGTTTTAGATAATAATTTTATCTACTTTGAAGGAGAACTATTTAAGCAGACCAGAGGCGTAGCAATGGGGGCGGCATGTGCCCCCATTTATGCCAATCTGGTCATGCTTAATTGGGAGGATGAAGTTTTATTCAAAAACCCATACTTTTCCAATGTCAAGTACTATTCTAGGTTTTTAGATGATTTATACATACTTTGGGAAGGTAGAAGGGAAGATATGTTAGCCTTCTTAGATTGTATTGAAAAAAGTAGTGACTATCTAAAGTTTACGTATAATATAGATACAAAAGGTTTACCATACTTGGATACTTTGGTAACACATGATGAGGGAAAAATAACATCTAGGATTTATAGGAAGGCTACCTTCTCTAATAATTACTTAGACTATACAAGTTGTCATCCACCTAAGGTAAAATATAACGTTTTCAAAGGACAATGTATAAGAGCTACTAGAATGGTATCCGAATTGACGGATTTGAAAAAAGAAATAACATTAATACAGAATTATTTTATGGAAAGGGGTTATCCAAGTAGTATGATGACTGAGACAGTGGCTTATATATTAAAAAACAGGGACATAAAGTACAAACCATTGTTGGGATCAGGAGATATTATTATATATCCTAAACTGAACAATGATGGAGTAGGACCAAGTTACTTAAGGGCATGTATTATACCATATAATTATGCCACAGAAAAGATTCAATTAATTATTTCAAAATTTTGGTATTTGATTAGTAGTGACCAATATTTGGTAGATATATTGGGTAACAAACCGAAATTCATATACAGGATGGGTATGAATATGAAAAAACTTTTGGAACACAATATAGGAGGAAATAAGAAATATGAACCTCAAAAGGGAAGCAAAAAGTGTGGATTTTGCAATTATTGCAAATATATGAATTGTGTTGGTAAAATTGTATTGAAGAATGGACATAGGTGTGTCATCACTTGTAAATATGGGAATTGTAATACGAAAAATGTTATTTATTTAGCTACATGTGACATCTGTGACGCTTATTATGTGGGGAGAACGGAACGAAGTTTGAAAAAGCGCATATATGATCATTTGTACAGTATAAGAACAAAGGATGACACAAATGCCCTGTCCAGGCACGTTCATATGTTGGGAATAGAACACACATTTAAATTTTCCATATTGGAGGTGATACCTACTAATCCCATGGGAGGTGATGTTAAAGGTTTAATAGCCTTTAAAGAAGCTTGGTGGCAACTATATACTGACGCAACCTGTCCACCGGGCTTAAACGACAACATTTCCATTAAAAGTTTACTAAATTAATGTTAAATGTAAAAATAGTGTAAAGAGCACATACCACCATCAAATAACGAACATAAGAGTCTATTATATATGACAAATATTATTAAATATTATAAGATGCACATTATATTATATTATATTTTATTATAATTTATATGAGGTATATAAAGTGCACAAATGAATAGAAAGGTTTTAACTAAATTATCGTTTCATATACATTTACAGTTATTATATACTCAATACTTAATATTATTATTATTATTTTATAGTTATTTCTCATATATCAGATATATATAATATATGAAATTATTATCATCTTGTATAGACAAGTACACAAATGGATGGTATAATTCATCAGATTAGTTTTTTATATAATTTTTATATTATGTAGTAGTGAATTCTACGCTATTTTCAAATGAAATACACACACTTTATGAGAATAAGTGGGCTGAATAGAGACTAGTTGTTGGCTTTTAATGAGTATATTCAATGAGTTGCATTAGACATTTAATTGAGAAGTATTATTTATTTATTCATGTATATTACTTATCTTTTTATATCATTATATACATATATGTGTATATTTCTTTAAGAATGAAGTTGCATGTTTTGGCGCCACAAAGTTGATTTAAATTCACTGAACGCTTTCTTTAGCAGTTCTGATGAAGACCAGTTGACAAATGGTTAAAAGCGCTTAACTGCTGCATTTTTACGTGTTCCCTGGGTGTTTGATATTTGTATCTGTATCGTTATATTCGAGCTCTTGTTGCTTGGATTATGTTTGTCTGGTGTTATGTGGATTAAACAGTGGATTTGAGAATGTGGTGTCTAACCGGACTGTCGCTTATTGGAGGTACCGCAGTACATTTAGGTTGAATTGCATAAACGGTAAAGTCGGCACAGAGAGGGAACTCTGAGCCGAAGTCACAATCGGGGTAGTAGTCAAAAGTCAGAGGTGGTCTGAGCCGGTGCATGTAAAGGTGAGGTTGGTGCCAAAGTGTCCAGAACCAGTCTGGTCGGGACCAAAGTAATCAGCGGTTCAGCAGTAGTCAATGCCAAGCCTGGCAGAGACAATTCAGACTTACCAGAAACTGCGCTAGATGCCGAAATCGGTGGCATTGAGGCAGCAAGCCGATGCTATGAGGAAGATCTACAAGCCTTAGATAGAGGATTTTTGCCCCTGTCACCGGCTGGTGAAGAGGGTCTGAGTGGGGACGCTTCTTCTTGCCTGGAGGGGTTGAAATCTCCACAGAAATAGCCTCCGAGAAAGGAGAGGAAAACAATCCTTTCAAAATCAACTTGTTGCGCCGTCCATTCAACGTCCATTGACTAAAACTCGCACAAATATCACATGGGGGAGTCTCAGAAGGGTGAGAAATGCCCAAACGCATTTAGAATGAAAGTCACAGGTAATTTGCCACTGCATGACAAGCAGGGTTTTAAAACCTGAAGTACCCTTTTTCTCAGACATACTAGCACTCACTCAGACAGAAGAGAGAAGGAGAAAGAGGCCAGACTACCAGCAATGGTAAGAAGAGTTACCACGAGGGTGGTAAAAAGAAAAAAACAAGAAAATACCAACAATGGTAAGAAGAGAGATACCTGTAGATAGAGCTAGACTATAAGAGACACTAGTAGAGAAATTATGGGAGAAAAGCAAGTTTATATAATTCAAAAACTACTTGGCTGGAGAGTTGTGAAAACGTTGCTATATGGCTGCACAGTAAACGAGATCTGAGGTATGGGATGAAGGGCAATGTGGGTAGTAGCATGGCTCGAGAGTTTGGTGTATGCTAGCTTGGTATTTGGCCAACACTGTACCGAGGGTTCGGAAATGTACCCATCAGTGAGGAATGGAAGAAAATTAACAACTTCAGATCATCTTTTACAAAGAGCAGCAAATGAGATCCAAGTATGTTGGCAGTTAGTGCATTATGGGTAAGGGAGGTGCTGAAGAGTTTTAGGTGTTCACAAGTTTTAGTAACAGCAGTCTCAGATCCAAGGATCAGTTCCTAATCTGACAGTTGAGGACAAAATGAAAATAGACATCTGATTAAAAAAACCCATTCAGACATGGCATTTTCTCCAGATACTGTTGTACACAATACCTCTCAACTTGTCTAGAGAACCTGGCTCAATCAGGGCCTCAGCCTGTCTAGGTCCACTTCACAGCCAGAAGGTACTAAATCTCACATGCTTTTGTTCCCTACATGGGCTGCTGAAAAAAGAAACTGAAAATATTCTCCCAGCATAGCCAATCTCATCGCGGGTGCTTATCCTCATCCCAAACAAGATGAATTGTGTGCATGCAGGTTTCAGCTTACCACTGAAAACATTAAAGCAAACATCTTTTGACAAGAAAATCCTGAAGAGCAAAATTTAAAGTGGGAGTTTAAGGAATGCACAAGAAAGGGTCTCTATTTGGGTTTTTTGCTATTGCAGAGATAATCTAATTCAAATCCTTTCGCTCTGTCCATTTCTCCCATCTCTTGACTGAACCCAAATATCACCCCCCCCCCTTTACCAAACTCTCACCTAACACTAGAGTTTTTTTTTGTTTTTTTAGTTAAGGCAATATTATCCTTAACCTGATCCCACAGCTCTAAGATCTGGAGCTCAGCCCTTAAAGCTAAACACATTTTTATACAGTTGAAGTGACAGCTGCTGTGATGGGGGAAATTGACAGCAACTGTCTAAATCTACCAAGAATCCAGGTTTGAGTAACCTGGAAAGAAATGCTACTGGCAGTGTTTCCACAGACAGGCATCTCCCTCAGACAAATATCCCCATGTCCAATTCTCAGTGACAAGTGTTCCTGGAACCTACAGCCTTCCCCCACCCCTACCACAAGTGACACCAAATATGGAGCTAGACATCATCGCAATATGAGAAATCCTTGCTTGCCTTAGAGCTTTTACATTCCCTTTTCTTGCTGTGATATTCTAACGCCTCAAGATAGTGGTATTCCATCACTAAAAGGGAAAAGTTTTAGCACAACTCAATTTGCAAATGGCAGAAGGAAGATGCAGGAAAACCAGAGTCACCTGGCTTTGAACCCATATACCTTTCATAGCTGCAAAACTCCCCTCAATCTATATTTTTATAACTTAAAATTCAAACCTCTGTCTATCAACACCAGAGTGCCCCTCCTGGTCCCTCCAAAGAGAAGCACCCCCATCCATCTATATCCTAGCAAGATCACTTGCAAAGCAAATAATGAGTTTTTGTAACTCTAGCAATTGAAATAAATGGTCTTTTCTTGCAGAGATTATGTTCCAAATGACCTACAAATACTAAGTCACTCTTTTGGCAGACTGTGCCAGGTGACAGATGCAGGGAAGTGTAGTATGGGAGAAGCTCCCAAGGGGTCATCTGCTCATCCTCCATACCAAAAACTGATTTACTACCAAAATGTTGCAGGACAAAAATTCCCACTCAGAACACAGAAGTACAAAAAAGAAATTCAACAAATCCCAATGTCGAATCAGCTGAACAAATTCACAGATTAAACATCAAAATTCAACATTACGTGATGTCTGTGTAGCTCAAGTAAAGGAAACTCCTACACCTCACATGTTTTTTCGGGGGGGACCCCCTTGCACTCCCACACCCCCTAACTATATATTCCAACTCAGATGCACTACAGTGAAGAAAAGGATGAATTTCCCCAAGCTGCACTGTACTGCAATCTCTACTTAGAGTTCATATCAGCGGATGCACTGTGCATTCACAAATATGAACTTGACAGGTAGATGTTCAGCAAGAAGGAAATTCAAACATCCATGTTTTGAGTTTTCCATTTGCAGAACATCTGTTTGCGATTTAACAGTAAAAAAAAAAAAATCGCCAAAACCACCCCCTCCAACTTTAAAAAAAAAAAAAAAGTAACAAAATCAGATATTTTTAAACTACAGTATGCTGAAAATTGCCAAAAAACTACACACTGGCAATAACTGCCCACTAAATTTGAGCAAGGACTATTTCAGTTTAAAACGTTTGGTCCACTCCCTGTACACAATACGCCTGCATTCTTGTCAAGTTCCTATTGGCCCACAATTCCACTTGGATACAATACAGATAATGACTTACAATTCCAATTGGATACAATAGATATCTACTATAAACAAAGGCTTTCAACTACCACAGCAGATCAACACACCAGTGAATCAAAGCACTGCGCCAAGTAAGCTTCAATCAGAAGCTCAAATCACTAACTGTTCAACCTACCTCCAATGTTGAACAGGGACCCTGAGAGAGGCGGTTCATAGGTATATAGCAGGCCAACCACAAGTGCCTTTATTAAGACAAATCAGGCAACACAACCCAGTTGTGTCCCCATGCTTTATGGACATTTATTAGGAGGGGTAATGTTAGGAAGTTTCTACAGGATATGGGGGTATAGTAACAGACTGTTTTATCAGACACATGTAGAACAGAATGAATTTCTGATTTCCCTTCCACTGGTCAAGGGAATACTTAAGGTTAGGGATGGACACTGCATCACATGATCAACAGTCTGTTCCAGAGCATGGGGATCCAATGAAACATCTGTCAACAGCTTGTCCAATTTGTGTTGCAAGCAAAACTTAAATCTTGGATCTAGTGGCTCTGATTCAGTTAGTTTTGGGGATGTGCAAAAGATCCATCAAAGTTGGAACCATGGCTGCCCTTACTTCAGGCATACATCACCACTCAGTAACCCTGTAGGAGACTATACAAAAATAGGGCTTTAAGGCAATCCATACAGGACTATTTATATCCTGGATTCTCCTGGCAAGGAACCTTTGTGAGCAATCCAGCTGTTGCATGTCTGATCAGTTACATGCCAGAGGCAGCCATTATAAACAATGACATGTCTGAGGGCCAAATAAAGTGGTACCTATGACTTCTTGCATCTGGATGTCATGTTCTTAAGTTGTGTGATAGTATTTCCTTACTACCTTAGCCATATGTTGGTTATTGGCCAGATTACTGTCTACATATATTCTCAGATACCCAATTACTAGGTAATCTGTCAGTGGTGGCCTTATCAATGGTTTAGGCATTGGTGCAGGTTTCTCCAAAAAGAACTAATGCATTTCTTGACATTTATCAAGGATTTTGTAACCAGTCATTTGTGTGTTAGACCCCTCAGGGAATTTGCTGTGGGGAAAATTTGCAGACTACAAATTGGAAGCCATCATAAGTCAGCCAATGGCCCCTGACCCCTGACATTAGCCTTTACCTCTGAGAAACAGATGCCAAGCAAGAATGGTCCAAGTACAGAACCCTAAGGTATCCCACTTGGGAATGGGGTTAGTGGAGGTGGTCTCACCAATCCTGACTTCCTGGGACCTACCTGTAAACCAGTTAGCAAACCAGCAAGTTATGTAATGGTTTATGCTCAGTTCAGGGAGTGTCAGCTATACCCAACTGGGGTATTGTAATGAACTCCTAGTCAGGCAGGATAGACCATTTTTACCTAATCCATTGCCTTGGTAACATTTTCAAAGTAGTCTATCGGGATTAGTAGGCATGATCTTCCCTTGAACCAAACTGGACTGGGTCCAGTGCCTTAAGGTCTGTCTGATAATCTACACAATTTGTTCCAGGTCTTTGCACATTACACTAGTCAGATAAGTCGGTTTGTAGTTTACAGAGTCAATTGATGGCCCTCCCTTTGAAGTGAAGTGGAATAACCACTGCAGTCCTCCATTCTCATGGTGCAGTCTGTTTTGAGACTATAGTTTAAAAGCAACTCAAGTGGTTCTTTTAAGTCCTGTTCCAAGCCATTTAGGTGGCATCCCTGAATACTGTCATGGCTGATTGATACTGTGTTTTGGCGATAGCGAGCACCATCAGGACCCTGCTAAGAGCTTATGGGGGTTGTAGGGGTGAAGTCTGAGCTCAAGTATGTCAGCCAACAGATGCACTGTGTCATTCTGCTTAGTGAAGGCAGCACCACTGACCATCAGTTCAATACACTGCCTTTGAGACTACAGATATAGGTATAGAAGGCTGTGATTGTCTTTAGCCTTGAGGTTATCTTGAGCTCATACTTGGCCTTTTTGGACTTGGCCCTCAATTTCCCCATTTAGTTTTAAGAAGTGCTCTTATGGGAGTTGCTCTTACTGGATTTCGGCGATGACTTTTCCTTTTTTTATATACCCTATTAAGATTAGGATTCCACAACTGTGGAATTTAGTTTGCTTTGGGCTTACTTTTAGTAAACAGAGCACTCTCTATTACAGCCATTTACATGATTGTACAGGGTCTCAGAGCAATTCTGCATTAGTTGCTATGAATCCAGGGTTAGAAGGGGCATTGAACTGACAAGCCATCACTTAATAGGATCTAGTTTGCTTGGGAAGAGTTCCTGTTAAAGAGCTTGCTGGGGTCAATTAAAAAAAAAAAAAAAAAAAAAATGTATTTCAAGAGACAAGTTCTGCAGTCTGACCTCACCAGTGACTGTTACACAGACATACAGCACTCCCATATTGGCAAGTAACATATCCAATACATTTGAACCTCTAGTGGGTGTCCACACCACCTGGTCAAGGATATTTGTGCTGAAGTCCAGGGATCATTGTGCCTGTGGGTTTGAAGCACTGCATGTTTCTCAGTCTAGAGGGTAATAAGTCTCCCATAATAGGCTATTTGGTTTAATGGTCAGTTTCCAGTATATCTAGGTACAAGCTATGGGATTATTGGGACACTGCGCATGGCCTAGAGCTTGCCAAGACTTGATATGGGACTTGTCTATTGCGATTTGCATGTGGACAAACTCCAGGGGATCTGTTTAACCAACCTAAAGGTATACTTGTTAATGTAAAAATACTGCTCCACCTTTTGTCTCTGTACAGCGGATGATCCAAATATGTGGAAGGCACTGAAGCCTTGCACTACCACAGTACTTTGTGGATTTAAACAATGCCTCAGTTAACAGCATATATGTCTATTCTTCGAAGTGAGGACAGCTTATAGGATGGAGTTTGTTCTGTCTCCTAGCATTGAGCCACATCTTTAGCTTAAAAAAATTAATCTACCACAGACAAGAGGAAGTTACAATCCTCTTCAGTGTACTGCTATATCCAGTCAACCATTTCATCCTTTTCAATACCCTACACCAATTACCTCTCTGAAGACGAGAGAGCATAACTTGTTTATCAACCCGATTAACGAATGTACCACCTGTCACGTCATTCTAAGTGTCACCATATATGACAGCCTTGTACAGTCACAGATGTCATTAATGCAAAGCAAGTTTATAACTTGGAAGTTACTCCCTTTCCCCAGCTAGTCTTCAAATGGCAGGCATCTTAAAATCTCTAAACACCCTTGAAACTATATTTAGCGATACTGTACCAAGTCTTCTTGCCTCTTCCCTACCACTCAATCATGGAAATATTTCCCCTTCCTGGACACTGCCAAGCTCCTGCAAGTAACAGGCTCTCCACTCCTGACAGCAACTTCAGCCCTTTCTTCCACACAAAGTCTTGGTGCCTCCCATTAACATTAAGTATACTAACTGTAACAATGGATTTTATATGCCCCCTACAAATTCTTAATGGCAATGAAAGTGTATGCCTCTGGGATGTAGAGTAGCCATTGTCCAGGAATGGAAGGTACTCCACTACACATCCCCTAAACTTCCAGGCCATAACAATTAGCTCTTCCTTCAAAAAGGATGCATTTCAATTCTAACAAGCCTTAGGATCCAACTAAACTCATTTGGTGTCCTCCCAATCAGACATGCCCACTCCATTGTCACCACTTCCTCTGGGTGCCCCAACCATCTCTAACAATGTTGCTGGCAATTTTTACCATAAGAGAGCATGATTTTTTTACAGCTGCAACCAAATAAGAAAAACCCCACAAGTAGAGAGATAGTGAGCTGTGGTTAAATTGCGAGTATGTGAGGAAGTCAAGTAATTCAAGCCAACTGAGCTGCGAGTATGTGAGGAAGTAAAGTAATTCAAGCCAACTGAGCTGCGAGTATGTGAGGAAGGCAAGTAATTCAAGCCAACTGAGCTGCAAGTTGCTTGAAGCAAAATTTGGCAATTTTATTGTAACATGCTTTTAAATTTACATTTTTGGGCAGTCTGTAGGTTTATAAATGTTAAAGCAAGGAGAGATGGGAGTAGGCAAAGAGAAACTGTTAGGAAGTCCGTTGAATCTGTAGGGTAGAGCTTTGCACTGTAGAGTGGAGTTTCTGATGCGCCTTTTTGATGGCTTGTTGTACGTGTTGGTAGAATTTTAGTTATTTGCTATAACTCCAAGTAACTTTGTATAAAATTAGAGTTTCAATTTTGGAGTCATTACTAATAAAAATTGCAAATTCTTGATTCTTGGCTACTAGCTTAGCTAAGGAGCATTTAGTTTGGGTTTAGGAGTAAGTTTACTTTGGGAAACAAATTTGAGAAAGAAAGATTCTTGGTTCTTTTGTTGCAGTTCAGTGTAGGGATTATCAGCAGAGGGCAGAATTATCTGCATAATTTACTAGCGTTGCACATTGGGAAGCTGTGTAAATATGTTCAAATAGTAATGGACCAGAAGAACCTTGGAATAAGACAAAGAAAGGCAGAAGGGTATGCCTGCCATTTGGCAGCTTGGTTTCAATACTTGGGAAATTTCAAGAGAGGGAAGATGGAGAAAAGTAAGGGATAATTCAGATACTTTTTGGTGTGAAACAGTGTTGAAAGCTTTACATAGATCTAGAAATTAAGATTAGACTACAGTCATTTTTATGGTGGTTTACGGTGATGAAGTAAGGGAGAGGAGTAGTAGTACTGTGGTTAAGATCAAAGCCATGCTGAATTAGTAAGGAGTTTGTCACCTAATAGAGAAGTTGGTTATGTAAACTTTTCAGAAGAGAAAAAAAAAAACACCAGATTAGGCAGTAGTTTGATAGCTCAGTGGATTTTCTGTGTATTGATATAATGTAGGATTCATTCCATAGGCCAAAGATATAAATTTTCTTTGATGGACCAAATGATCAAGATGGAAACTGAGTAGGCAAGTACATTTGCTGCCATCTTGATGTACTCTGTAGGCAGGCTGTCAGTGGTGGGTTTTAGGTTATGGAGGCCCCCCCCCACACACACACACACACACAGCAGTAGGAATTGATTGAAAGGGATTATTTTAAGTCTGAGAATTTTCAGTTGTGGGAATATCAGCAGGGTGAAGGAGTGTCTGAGAAACAGTATTAAAGTAGTTGAATTGGTTGGCAGTTTGGGTCTTTATTTGTTGGAGGTACTGGTGTGGCCGATGGCCAGGATGCAGTACAGCTTCTATGACTGAAATTGTCTGGGGTAGTTCTGGTTTCCTATAAAACAGGATTTTTGTCCATTTGATATTTTACATGGTTTCTAAGAGGTTTGTTATTTTGGAGGTTAGTACTGGTTTTGTAGCATGACCACTTCCAAGTGTTCTCTTAATATGAGCTGCTTGGTGTGTTAGCCAACATACTGGGTTAGATTTAACATGTTTTGTTCAGAGTGTTGTCAGGTTGAGTATACTGGGCATGGTAGTGCTGAACTGAAGCTGTATAGTCCACGGGTAAATTTTTTAAGCTGTTCCAATTCCATTGCTTTAGGTTGGCAATAAAGGAGTCCTGTTAAGTTAGGTTATGAACTTGGTTATGAGCTGCTTGCCTTAGGGCAGTGATCAGAGTGTCAGTAAGGCAGCAAGATTAGGAGGATGCTGTTAGAATCCAGTCTAGAACTGGCTGATTAGGTTGTAGCGCTGCTGCATCTTGTGGGACTACAGATTACATGGAAGAAATTGCACAGATTTATGGAGAATTTAGGGGTGGTAGAAAACATTTGCCAATCTATATCCAAGTCACCCAACATGATAAACACAAACTGAACCAAAAAGATCTTGAGACACTGTCCCCTGGGTAAGTAAATGGCAGTACTACAAATAAATTGCAAGTAGCAATATTTCAGCATTGTTGAATTGAGATTTTTATAAGGCAAGGAGAGTTGGAGGTGGAGTACGGTATTGCTACCCCTCCATCTTTGTGAAAGTGGATATTTCAGAGAAAGTTGTACATGGGAAACAAGATATGTAACTGTAGGTTTCAACCATGTTCCAGTGGAAATTTAGCAATACAAGCATGTAGGTTTATTATTTTGCGAAGTTACACTTCACATTTATAACAGAGAAAGGTGAGTTTTTGATTTGGATAGAGCTGAGTGTTCATTCTGGTGTGTTTATATATAGTGACATTCAGATTATGTAGATTGGGAAAGATGGTAAAAGGATAAGTTGTGGAATGAAAGTACTGGTTGGTGGGAGATAAATTTGGGGAAGACGAGGATCAGATAGCATTGAATAAAGTGTTCTGTGAATGCTATAGGAGAAGATAGTAGTGAAAAGTACTGCTGACACTTACGAGGGGTGTTTGGATTTAAGCAGAGTGGCAATTGGTCAGTTTAAAGGAGTATGATTGGTAGTAGTCAAATAGAGAAGGGGTGTACATACAATGCTTTAAACAAAGTGGGATAGGTTAGAATTAGAGTGGAATTAGAGGTATAGTAGGGGAACACGGTTCAGCAGACCAGGACATGATGCAGAAATCTGAGGATTTCAGTAAATTAAAGTAAGGAAGAATTAGAGCAAATGCACATGCAAAGGTATGTCACTCAATTTACTTAATACAGAGAGGAAAACCTGGTTACATTTCCATTATGAAGGAGGGTTAGACAGTAGTTTCACAGCAGTATTTAAAATGTAGCCATTCTGCTGCGGCTTCTTCTGATGCTTTAAAGTTATTGGAGAGCCTACAGTTACACTTAAGAAAATTTGGAACTAAACTCCAGACTAATTTATTGAGGTACTATTAGTAATAGTACAGGGATAGCTCCTGCTATTTTTCACCATTCTGTACGCTCCTCTGTTCAGTTAATTTATAATTTTATGATGTGTAACGCATAGGTTTATAATTTTATGATGTGTAATGCATAGGTTTATAAGTAGGTACTAGGCTATCGGCCCAAGGGCCTATGTAAGCCTAGCCAACAAGGTTCCCTGGCTTGCGCCACCCAAGAAAGTTATTTTCCTGTGCCACTGTCGAGCAGACACACAGAAGTGATGCCCGGGGTGTATTTCCTACTTCCCATCCACTCAAGATTTTTCTTGAAGAGCGCTAATGAAGAACTTCGCTTGACATAGATGGGTAGCCTGTTAAGTATGGGAAGTCTCTGGGACAGGAATCTTATCACTGCAGCATGTCCTGTTTATTGTGGCGACAAGGTTTAGGTCCCTAGAGTGTGTAGCTCGGAAGGATTGGGATTTCTTTAGGTGTAGCATGTCCCAACAGCTCTGGGTTTGATATGGCTTTATATGTTAGGCAGAGATCAACTCAGAGTATACGATGTGCTACGGAGTAAAGCTGGAGTTTTTGAGGTGGTCAGTATAGGGCATTTGTTTGAGGCCAGTAATCCTCTTGGCAAGGTACTTCTGTGGCCTTTCCAGCTGCTGCAGATGTCTTGTGAAGTACATTCCAAAAGGGGCGCTGTACTCTATAATGGGTCTAATGAGTGTCGAGCAGAGGGAAACAATGACCTCTTTCTTGGATGAGAACCCTTTTATGATTAGGTGTGCCACGTAGGACTTCCCGACTACTGTGGCAATGTGACTATCAAAGAAGAGACTACTGTCCTCCTGGGTCCCAAGGTCTCACACATTCTGTGTTTAGTAGATAGCTGCCTATGTGATAGTTCATGGGTACAGAGTTTTTACCAAAGGGGAGGACACTGCACTTTTTAGCATGGAGCTTGAGGGCATGGCTCTGACACCAGGCATCTGTCTCAGCGAGGCCCTTCTATAAAGGATGTCCACATCATTTGGGGACTTTACTCTGGCTCCTAGTTTGCAGTCATCTGCGAACTTAAGTTAGCCAGAGGCCTTCTGTGTTATCCTGTACTTCAGAAAAGTAGATACCAAACAGGAGAGGTCCCAGGACAGAACCCTGTGGTACTCCACTTGTCACTGCTTTGAGGTCAGATTTGGAGTCTGCAACTTTTACAGTGTGGGTTCTGTCAGTGAGCCAATTAGCAACCCATCTTGTGACATAGAAATTTATACCTAGTTTAGCAAGTTTAACTATAAATTCCAGAATGGGGGATGGTATCGAAAGCCTTGGTGAGGTCAAGATAGGCTGTGTGAACCACCTTACCCTCACCTACAGCTTTGGTGACTGCCTCAAAGTAGTCTATCAGGTTCAGGAGGCATGATCTGCCTTTCACAAACCCGAACTGGGTGGGATCCAAAGTTTGGAGGTTACCAATGTCTTTGTTTCAGAGTTACATGATGATATGTTCCATGGCCTTGCAGACCAGGCTAGTCAGGCTAAAGTCGATAGTTCCCGGGATCAGTGGTGGCTCCCACTTTGTGGAGTGGGATAACTGTTGCTGTGCATCATTCACTGAACACAAAGCCTGATGCGAGGCTATTACTGAACATGGTGCATAAGTGGGGAGCCAGTTAGTTCTGAAGTTAGTGTAAAACACAGCCTGGGATGTTGTCTGGTCCCATGGATGCTGTGTTTTTGGCTTTAGAGAGTACAGCTTTTACCTGCTTAGTTGTGATTACAGGGACACTGCATTCTTCCTGTATAGATATGGGCACTTTAGGGGGTGAGGGGGGTAAAGTTAGCCCTGAACCTGCCAGGATGTTGGCAATATCACTTGGTTCTGTAATTTGAGCTTTTGTGCTGCAACTCGGAGCAGATCTAGCTGTTGCCATCTAGATTCTTGACAGCGCTATAGAAGGCTTTGTGGTTTGTCCTTAGAAATGGTGGCAATTTTGTTTTAGTAGCTAGCTTTGGAGAATCTTATAAGGGATCTCGGCTTCTTACTGAGGCTGACCAAAGAGCTCACGGGATTTTACTCTTTTGCAAAAGTTTCTACCTTCTGTTGTACAGTTTGTTTATGGCAGGGGACCACCAGATTGGCTTCCTTTTTTTGAAGGATTGCATCCTGGTTCTGTTCGGGATAGCACGAACCATGCACTCATGTAAGTGCTTAGAGTGCATTTGTGTAGGATTCAGCAGTTGTAACTGTATTGTTCATCTGCATGAGTGTAATGAAGTTCACCACGTCTGTCTTAAGATTAATGAAGTTGGCTTTGGAAAAATTTATTGTGGTTTCCTTAATGGGGGTGGGGGCGGGATGTGGATATCAAGGGTGATCAGCTTGTGGTCGGATCAGACCAATGAGAAGTTTACTTAAGGTGTGGAACACCGGTCACTCGTGTTGATAATGACTAGGTCTAGGATATTGCTGCCTCTGGTGGGGATGTGAATAAGTAGATCCAGGGCATTGGAGTTTATGAATTCCAGAAAATGTTGAGCTAAGGAGATGGTACACAAGTAAGTTGCCCATTAAGGTATTTGGTTGAACCCTAATAAATTTTCCAGTCCATCAAGAAAAGAGGAGTGGGAATCCTGGGGTGTGGGTTGTTTGAAATATGCATTACATACACTGGGTTCTTATTGGTGCTTATCCCTCAAAGAAACAAGCTGCTGGTATACAGGTTGTTGCAGTGGTAGTTCAATTGTACAAGCTGAGAAATGGCTAAGCTTGGGAGATGAAGTATTGACCAATTACTGTCAAGAGGAACATTATGAAGTGAGGATTGTCATGAAAAAAAAAAAAAAAAAAAAAAAAGTGTGGGGAAAATACAGGCCTGGGAAATTTAAACTCCAGGTCCCACACACTGCATATTACAGAACTTAATTCAGAGATTCTTCCTTCAGGATCTGTCCAAGACATTTTTCCATCCATTATTCCAATTCACGATCAACAACCTTGCTTAAAGCAACATTTATCTGTTCCAATAAAGTTGTAGCTGATTCTTCCAAAAGAAATGTTTCCAACACTTGACTGTTTCTTCTGCAAAGTTTTTTTTTTTTATTTCTTGGAGAATCAATTGAGCATCTCCCAACCCTCTTAACACATCAGCTTCAGCCATTCCCACTCAGCAATCCAACTACGATGACAAAACAGTCAAGTGGACCGATGCCTAGTTTTACTTTGAATTTTACTTTACTGACATGAAAACAGGTGTTCAGGATATTCTTTAAGGTTCCTTCTAAATCTGCATTTGAGCTTCAACACAAACATGGTACCACAAGTGAAGTACTATTGTTTCCAGACAGGCTATCATACCCAAATCTCAGAAATTAAGACTTTAATCACCAAGAAACTTGCCCACCCCTGGTGGCTACACGAGGTGCTTACATCACTCCCAAACGCACTAAAGGGGGATACCCACCACTGGCTGGTTTGGACTGCTAAGCCCATGTCATCCCTCCCTCCACATTGCATGAAAATTCAGTGCTCCTGCATGGCCCTAGTACTAGGTCAGCAGCACCGGCGGGGCATAAATACCATTCCTCCGCGCCAGGACTGGCACTCCAAGCCTGTATCAAGCACCCTAATTAAGTCAAACTCTGATCACCTGTGCAGCAGACAGGATTTTATGCATATACATCACTTGTGCAGGCCATCTTGGTTTTTTTGGACAGCATCACAAATTGATCAAGCAAGCTTCAGCCAATCATGGTCTGGCAGTCAAACACTTGCCTGGTGGCTACCAAATACATTTTTGTTTAAAAGCACTGATTCATGCCTGTAGCCCCCAAGGGTCCACTCCAGACCAGCTGCCAATTATGTTTCTCCCCTTAATATGTTGGATAACAACCAATATGCAAGTACCAGACTAGCTGCTCTTGCAAGAGCATTTTAAGCCTAGCCAATTTCCCTTCAAAAGGCAAAACTCAAACCCTGTACTTGGTGCCTAAGAAACACATTAATCATTATGCCAACCACAAAAAACTACAGTATATTCTTAAGCCAGATCTTTCAGTGACAGAAATCAAAGGTTTAACACAAGACTAGTCAGAATTACTAGCCATTTTTCAACACAGAAAGAAACACCTTACTCAGGTTATATACTTGAATAATCTACATCTGAAAGTAAAGTCCAGTACCCAACAAAAAAGGTCTCTGGTAATATACCCCCACTCCCTCTTCCATTTTTCCTTCCTTCCCATTTGTCTAAACCTTTTAACTAGTTACAGAAGTGGTGCATTACTGAAGAAAAGAGAAAGCCAAGATTTCCAAGTAGTCATCAAGGCTGCAGCACATTACCAAAGATACTTAAATGGATCTTTTCAGTCAATACACATGCCATAAAGTTCACACAAGAAAAAGGTTTAGGAGGTTGCCTTACAGCACAAGGGAGTAAATCTGAAGCACAAACTAGACTTTTAGAATTTTGGAGCAAAAATTTAC
>NC_056738.1:414348217-414415595 GCF_019279795.1 Protopterus annectens | reverse complement strand
CACACACATATATACACACACACATATATATACACACACATATATACACACACACACATATACACACACACATATACACACACACATATATACACACACATATATATACACACATATATATACACACACACACATATATACACACACACACATATACACACACACAAGAATGATAAACAGAACAAATGTGACATTAGCAAGTCCCTTCAGTTTTTTAGTGCTAGTAATGGTTGAATATATGTTGTAAAATTCTAATACTTTTTTCTTATAAAAGAAATTCACGTTTTTTTTTTCCTACCATCTCTTTTTCCCTATTGCCCTTAATATTCCAATTATTCTGGAGAGTCCCTCTCAATAATTAACTGTCTACAGACAAAGGCCACAACTTTTTTTCATTATTCTAAATCACAGTTTTCAATGGATTTAACCAAGGGCTTGGACAAAACAGTAACACATTTTTCTTCACTTCAAAAGTTTCTTTAAAAAATCCATGTCATACACCCACATTCAAAAGAGGCCCTTGCACTTAATTTCATTCAGGAAATCAGCATCAGAGGTCAACCAAGAAGACCTTATAAACTGGCCTCCAAGGATATTTTTTCTTAGGAAATTATTGGGCGAGTTAAAAACATTTGAATAATGAGAGACACTTTGAAGCTATTACAATGCAAAAACCTGAGGTTCATGAAAGCCAAGGGGGATGGACTTATGACACAAGATAAGCCATGGAAGCTTTATTAAACGATCCAGAATATCATATAGAAGTTACACTTGGACATCAAAAAGTGTTATAGTGCCATTTAACTGTTTATGGGTGGGACAGTAGATTCTAAGATCTATAATTATTTCTCCAATGAACACCCACAAGTCGGGATCTTATTTGGTATCCTAAAGATATAGAAGGACGAGATCAACTGGGTCAGCTCCCAATAATGTTACAATATGGATTTTTATTTGGACTTCATTTTAAAACCCTTTGCAGGATGTTTTAGGGCACATTTGTGTTTTTACTAAGTTTCAATATACTGATAGCTATATTATGGTTACAGCAGATAACTTGATAAATATCCTGCAAGATAACGAAGTGGAATTTTTTTTCAGCTACATCTTACAAGACACACTCAACATACAAACCAGGACATTAATTTATACTGCACGTTGATGGAAATTTTAGAAAATTTGTCTAATATTTTAAGCAAAAAAGTATTACTATGGGATCAACTGTTGCACTAGCTATTACTATCATCATCATCAAGAGCTTTGTGGATGACATTTTCAAAGCAGAGGGATCCACAGAAAAAAAAAGTAATGATACTACATGAATTAAACACTGGCTTGGATACTTTCATAGATGGTTTGCATAGAAGTCTACTTTTAAGATGCAACCTTGTCTAGGATTATTAAAGACTGAAGTCAGGGTACACAGACATTCTGTAATAGTTTACATTTTTAAAAGCCACTGGCGACCCCTAACTGGAAAAAGCCGAAAGGCACAAACATTCCTCCTTTATGAAAAGAATTAGATTAAAGGGCAATACAGAAACATGCTAGATGGTAGGAAAACAACTGAAGTTTGTTTCTACGAAAAATGTGAGCATTAAGAATTTGCTACAATATGACTGCTGCTCAACTATTCCTAGCACTAATAAAACTGAAGGGACTTCCAAAGGTTGTCTGGGTGTTGACAAACAGAATGGACATAATTGTGAGACCTGGATATTTTACTTGTCAATCTAAGGGTGTAGTACATGCTGTTATTTGTTCAATGCTGATCTTTTTATGTTGGGATGACAAGGGCTCTACAAAAATAAAATCTACATTTCATAAAAATGAAAATAATGCTATAAAACATTTGGTAGAATGCACAAGTTTTTAAAATGTTTTCTTTCTACGTCTTAGATAACCTGCAAGTAGATATATTAGAGGGGGTGATTTAAGAACAGACTAAAAAAGACACCAAATGGCAAATTAAGATTAAAAGCTGACTCTTCTCCAGGGCTTAATGAAGTTAACATTAAATGTTTTTTGGCTAGAAGAATGCATAAAATGATGGTATGTGGGTTTTGGTGATATTTTTGATGAACAAAACAGTGAAAAGGCTTACACTAACTTTTGGGGTGACCTTTTTTTGAAATTGTTCCTTGCTGACTGGTTTGGATCACGGTGAACTGAGCTTTATTAGTTGTCTTTCCACCTGAACTGCTTTTGTTATGGTAAAAACTGAACTGTCATAACCTACTTAAAGTTATGCAGTATCCAGAAAGTTGTACATGTGTTTTAGGCAATTTTTATTTCTGTGCCTTTCATTTTTGGATGGAGGCTTGCTTCAGAATTTAAGTCAAGAGCATGTATAGCTTTCTGGATACTGCATAACTTTAATTCTGAAGCAAGCCTCCATCCAAAAATAAAAGGCACAGAAATAAAGATGGCCTAAAACACATGTACAATCAGCCTAACCAGAAAACCAGAGTAACAACATACAAGTGGTAACAATTTAAAGACAAATTTCCTATTTCTAAAGAACAAATAATTGCCCTTGGGTTGTAGGATTTAGCAATACAGAGTTCATCAAGTCTCCACATTTTACACACGGAATGTGCTTAAATTTTGCCCATTTCAGTTTGTTTGGGTCTTTCGGCTTTTCCCGGTTAGGGGTCGCCACAGCGGAACTTCGGTCCACTAATAATTGGTAGTGGATATTTACGTGCAGAGTTACCAGCTCTGACGCGCAACCTTCAACGAAGGTACGCCCATTCACGCATGTCTCCACGCAGAAGTGCCCATTTCAGTCATGTTTTTAAATGAATTTCTGAGTAAACTACTCCAGTTCTATGCCAAGCAAAGGCAATGGTGTAGCCAGGCATACTTTTTATACTGCGAGTACATTTTCTGAGCATCATAGCAACAGTTTTATTACTTGCATTTATTAAGTGCTTGGGGGCAACAGTTTGAGAGATGTGTCCAATTTAAGTGAAAGGTGACCAAGGGGCATAGGCAGGCCAACTAGACGGGTGCTGCCGTAGCAGGGCTCTTTTCCACTATTATTTTGGTGTAGGTAGGCCAGGATGGGGACACCGGCTGGTGTGGGTGGACACCATGGAGCCCTTTTGCCTAGGACACCAACTGACCTAAGGTTACTCCTGCCAAGGGGGCAGCACTAAGCTTCCAAGTACAAAATGGAATTTACTTACTACAGCCCTAAGTGCCCTGATTTGTAGCTTATTCCTATTTTTCAGTGGCTGCAGTGAAGGTTAGGAGGTAGAATTCTTAATCTTCCAAGATCTGTTGCAAAGTATACGAGGTCATAGCCGAAACACTCCACCTTCAGACTGAAACCTAAAAAATCAAACACAACGTACAATACTGCAAAACACGTGGGACAATAATCACTTAAAACTTAAAAGCAAGACACAGCATTCGATTGAAACTTGGACACTATACAAAAATAACCAACAGCCAAGTCCAAAAATGTAAGCACCTTTAGATACACAATCCCCAAAAAATAAAAGCACACCCTCAATTAGGCCTCCCAACGCAAACTGCTTAATTTGGAAAGTAAAATTAGCTTATAAAGCTAAATTGTGTTGAGACAGTATGCAGTCTAACATTTACGAAATATTAGACTACACAAATCACTTTATTCAGCAGCCTAACTAATTCGGCTCTGTTAAACAAGACTGCTTGGAACATAGAATGCAAACTGCTAACCTAATGACGAGGGGGGGCGGGGAGCGTACACCATTTCCAGCGGTTACAGGTGCTTACCGCTACCAGTTTACAACTATTCTTATGCGACTAAACTAAAACTAAACCCCAGTTCCAAAAATATATTTTTACAAACTATGTCACACATTACTCTGACGCAACAGTCCCAAATACCAACAAATAAAAGCACTGTTTAACCGAAACCAATCCAGACCTCAACAAGCATTTTACAATGGGGGCATTCAACATAATTTCGATAATAAACATCCCTATTATCCCGAAAAGTACGTAGTTGCAAACAGTCAATACAACAGAAGCGCACAAATTTTAAATACCACGATACGTCTGTGACCACTCTATATAATGTTAAATAATTGTTCGTAAAAGCTCTCTCAAACTACTTATTTTCAGGAATTATCTAGACTTTCTCGCACAAACTTTTGCCCATGTTTTACTTTCAGACTTATTTGCACCGCTTCCCACACAAAGCATAGCTCAACTCAGTAGTTAATCTTTGGCCACAAAACTCTAACTAAAGCCACATTGAAAGAGATAGCCGTCGCGTCAAAAAGACTTAAACATTTGTCCGTTATTACTTTATGAGCTACGAATCGTATCACAACATCTACGATTACATTATATTAGTAAAATTTTCAAGACCTTGCAGCCAAAGGTGGTTTGGGTTATTGGGTGAGCTAACTGGATAACTAGATAAATCACTTAATTTCATCAAAACAATACAACAGCAAGAAAAATAACTGCATTTGACGCTTGGTTTCCAAACGTTTTCACAACCTTTTTACAAGCACTTGAACGAGGCAAAAATAAATTCAAGATATTTTTCAACCACATCCAACAGTAATGCTTTACTAATACCAGCCTCCCGCAATGAAAAATTGTTGAGTACACTTTAAGAGCATCACAACGACTGGATAATGAACTCACCTGAGCAGAAGTAACTCAGGGCAAGAAAAAAACAAAAAAACAGCACTTTCATTATAGCAAAAAAAGTACTGGGCCCTTTCCTATAGGCCCGATTCCGTAAGATGTAGTGGTTAATTAACCTATCGCTCTCAAGGGTAGCAACATCACGCAAGGGAAATCTTTAATTACTATAGCAACTGGTTTAACCTCGCGCTAAACTAACCCTTACTATCCTAGTAACTCTCAACCTTCCATGTCCAAAATGAGGAACACTAGCCCTCATAATGTGGAACAAATGAGCAAAATGTGGAACACATACTAATGGCTTACTAACAACTTCAATTAGGAAAGTCATAGGACAGGGTTAAAATATGCTGGTTTTACTTATAAAGAAGATATTTTAATGAATTAATATGATTCATTTCTGTTTACAATGGATTTCACTTAAATTCCTAACACTGAATGTGTGACAGAGATTTTCAATGTGGAACTTTAAGGGAACTTCGAGGAACATGAACTTTTTAAGACCCCAAATAAGGTACGTTCCTCATAATGAGGTACACTTGAGAGGTATGCGCGGCTAGTATTAATGCATCAAGGCTTTTCTACTGCATAACGCAAAACAGATTCATGACCTCTAGAACTAATCAGTGCACTTTTAAAGCATTAATACTATTAATTTGAGACGTTGACAGAATGTGAATTAATATAGATTTTCATAAGTAAAAGGCTCTAACTTTAATTATTGGCATTATTTAAAAAAAGTGTAATTTCCAGGTTTTCTCCAAAAGTCACCGATTCTATGAGGGATTGAGGGACAAAGATACAATCTGAGCAAAAAAATCAGTGAAGCGCGTCCCTGAAAATTAGCAACAGTTGAGAGGTATGTAATGTGGAAAGTAACCGTAAAGTTTTAATAGCGTTGAATAGTATACATTCAACAGAGTATACCAGTTTATCTACTGAATTACAAGCTGGCACACATGCTGTGATAATTAAAGAGCAAAAAAAAAAAAAAAACAAATGTCACTACATTTCTTTCCATGAAAAGCATACATTCAAACTTTTTTCTTTTAGAAGAACATCAGGCAGTCTTTACAACTCCAGCTTTTGAAATTATCTGGTCTGACAGGGTAGGTGAAGGTACTTACCTTTCCAGATGGCAACTTTTTTAACGTTCTAGGAGCTACCAGTACACACATATCTCCCCTCACATACACACATGTATCTTCAGAGCAGCAACCTGTCAACTTTTTCTGAGTTTCAGGGACATCTTTGGCTTGGACTCAACATTTTGCATTGTCCCTCCTGAAATAAGTGATTTTTTTATTTTATTTTACTTTTTCAGTAAAGACAGCATATTAGAGTTTTACTTAGCAAAAGGTTTGTGCTTTCATACTCTCTTATTCTACAAACCATTTAAATCATCAGATTGTACACTTAAAACGTGTCCCTTATTTAGGGAATTTGTCCCTAATTATTTTTAGCTTTGTCCCATACCTCTCAACCTCTTAGTGCAAGAAATCTGGACAAAGCCTGACAAAATGGGGGGACAAAGGCCCAAAAATATGGGCATATTTTAAATATTGCTCTTATTACCTGCTAGAGTAACCAAGCTTGTTTTAACATAGATTTTCTGCAGGATTTGAAGTCTGAAACTCAAATGTATGTCATTATTTAATTACTTCAATCCTCATATCATCCCAATGATTTGCCAGAAAGCCACAAATTTTATGAGGAATAGACCAAAAATATAAACCAAAAGTCTGGATAGTTGAGAGGTATGCTTTGTCCTTGAATTTAGAGGTATGGGGTTTTGTGTGTGTGTGTGTGTGTGTGTGTGTGTGTGTGTGTGTGTGTGTGTGTGTGTGTGTGTGAGTGAGACATAGGAAAGCAGTAACATACTAGGCAAGCGATTGCAGGAACCTTAAGATGTCTAGCCATATACATCTTTAAGCAGAGAATCTTTAATAGTTCTTGCCACCCTTTTAAAGCAGTTAATCTTCAGTTTTCCCTTAAAATTTCTAGGTAACAAACTGAATTCACCACAATAGTTTCTAGCTAGAACAGTCAATACTGTGATAAACAACCATATATGTTCATCATAATGATCTCTGCTACAGTAGCTTTAGCTATATGGGTAATATCCTAATAAGAATGTAACAGCCAACCAGTTTCTAAAGCTAGAGGGCACCTTTCATGCACCCAAACTGTTAGGCAACTCGAACTGAGCTGACTAAAAACCAAGTGTGGGTGCCAAACCCTTCTGAACTTTACTGCTGCCAAAGATTATGTTCCTCTAACGTTTTTTAATCACAAGGGTCGACTTGTGCTTTTCCTTTGCTGGACAGACAAGCTACCCTGGGGGAAAAAATTCCATTTTAAAATTATTGTTTATGTTTTATTTATTTATTATTTACATTTGTTTACTGGGAAATTCCGACTGAACACAGGTCCCTTTTTAGCGGAGGCTTGAGGAGAAAAGCTCCCAAATATACAAAATAGTGTTACAGTATTGATCATGACAAAAAAGAAGTTATGTCTTACCATAACGTTCCATCTGTATTGTTGATCTCATTTAGTCATTACGTATGGGTATCGGTTCCGACCTCGGAACCAAGCCGGCCATCTTCCAAGCTCGCTTCAGCTACAAACTCTCAAGCTAAACTCCTACCCAGAATTCCCCTCTCCCTGTTACCTCAGACTGAGTTTGCAAGTCAAAAGAAGGTAGAGGCTACCTCTGGTCAAATGACCTAAAAGAATCGGATGGTGAGATCCACTAGAAGCCACAGGAGGGGGAAGGAGGGAGGGTTGTAATGATTGAACGAGGATCAACAATACACATGGAAAGTTATGGTAAGACATAACTTCTTTATCTGATATTGTTAATCCTTGTTCATTCCTTACGTATGGGACAGAGTCCCCAGCTACCTCTATTCCTGGGAGGCTCTCATGGAAGGGCATTCCTGAGCACCATAAAACCAAAAGAAGCTCTTCCCCTGGAGGCAAATACAATTTGTAATGATTGATGAAGGTATGAGGCGTAGCCCAGGTTGCAGCTGCAAAGACGTCATGTAAAGAAGCTCTGGCGTGGAAGGCAGCAGAAGTTGCCACCGACCTTGTAGAATGAGCCTTTATGGTAGTAGGCAATGGAATATTACGTTGAGTATAAATGAAGGTCACAAGGTCTTTCAACCATCTAGCCAATGTGACCTTAGCAACAGCACATCCTAATCTAAGTCCAGAATAGGCCAAAAATAACTGGTCTGATTTATGAGAGGCCTTAGTCCTGTTCAAGTAGAAGCGAATTTGCCTGTGAATATCTAGGGTATGTAGGCAATACTCTCCTTTGTTTGAATGATTGGGGAAGAAAACTGGCCATTCGATGGTTTGATTAATGGGCATTTCAGAGATCAGTTTTGGCAGAAATGAAGGATTAATTCTGAAAGACACTTTATCTCTATGAAAAATCAAGTATGGACTCTTGATGCATAAGGCTTGAAGCTCAGAGATACGTCTGGCAGAAGTAATGGCAACCAAAAACAAGGTTTCCCATGACAAATATTTGAGGTTGAAGAAGAAGCTGGTTCGAAAGATGGCATAGTCAGCTTGTAGAACTAATGACAGGTCCCATGGTTGAATAGGTTCTCTAAAAGGGGGCTTCAGATGATTCACACCTTTTATGAAGGTCTTGCATAATTTGTGTGACATAAGAGGAGTTTTGGACACCCTCATGGAAATTAGATATTGCAGCCAAATGAACTCTAATGGTAGAGGCCGATAGACCCGATTGAAATAGGTCAGCCAGATACTCTAGTATTATCGACAGCGGTGCTGAGAAGGGATCTACTTGTTTTTCTTTCAGCCAACAGGTAAATCTTTTCCACTTGCTTAGATAAGTAATTCTAGTGGAAGACTTATGAGATGCAATAAGAATGTCCCGTACTGGTAAAGAAAGATCATTTTGCCTGGCAATCAGTGGAATTGGTGGAGCGAAGCTCTGAGCTTCAGGCTGTCCAAGTTGGGATGAATCAGGTTCTGTGGATATGAGATCAACCCCGGGGTTGGATGAAGAATCCATGGTTGATCTAGCAGGTGAGGCCAAAGGAAGGGGAACCAAATCTGATGAGGCCAATATGGTGCTATGAGGATCACCTTGCTCTTCAACCTACGGGCTTTCTTCAGAAACTGGGGAATGAGGGGAAGAGGTGGGAATGCATAAAGAAGACCCGAGGGCCAATTGTGGACTAGAGCGTCCCTGGGTGACTGTCCCCGAGGGGGAATCAGGGTGAAGTAGTTGCTGCATTTGTAGTTGGTCAGGGATGCAAAGAGGTTGCAGCAAGGACGGCACCAGCGGCGGAAAATCTCCGCCGCTATCAAGGGATTCAGGGACCACTTGTGAGATTGTAGAATGCACCTGCTGAGTCTGTCTGCTATCACGTTGGAACTCCCGGGAATGTGCGTTGCTACAAGAAAACGGTTGGTAGCCATCACCCATTACCATATCCTCATGGCCTCTCAACAAAGGGGGTACGATTTGGTTCCACCTTGTTTGTTGATGTACCAGACCACCACCATGTTGTCTGATTGTATCGCAATCATCCCAGACGGCAGCAGGGGATGAAATGCTTGCAATGCCAGAAGCACCGCTCTCAGCTCTAGAAAATTTATATGCAGTTGGGCCTCCAATTCGGACCAAGTGCCTTTGACTGTCTGTCCCTGACATTGCCCCCCACCCCATCAGGGAGGCATTCGTGGTCACTGTAGCCTTGGGCTGCTGGGGGGAGAAGGAGCGAGACCATTGTGACGGATTGTGGGTCATCCATCAATTTAAATCCTGTTTGCTCCTGTGGGTTACTCGAATCTTGGCTGAAAGAGGATGCTGAAAAGGATACCATTGGGTGAGCAGTAGCCATTGTAGAAGCCTCATATGAAACCTGGCCAGGGGGACAATGGTGATGGAGGCTGCCATGGAACCCAACATCTGTAGGACAGAGTGAGCTGTGGATTTCTCCCTTGAAAGGATTGGGATCAGTTGTTGCTTTATCCTTAGAATTCTTTGTTCTGGAGTGGATGCTCTGCAATTCTTTGTATCCAAGATGACCCCTATGAATTCTGTGAACTGAGATGGGGTGAGAATGGATTTTTGCCAGTTTATGGTTATGCCTAGCCTTTGTGCAGCGAGGAGAGAGTATGCCAAGGCTTCTTCCAATAGATGTCTGGTGGGGGCAGAGATGAGCCAGTCGTCTAGGTATGGAAACACCTGGGATCCTTGTAGTTGCAAGTAAGCTGTGACGACTGCCATGCACATTGTGAACACTCTGGGGGCTGTAGAGAGTCCGAAGGGCAGTACTCTGAACTGGTAGTGACTGGCTCCCAAACGGAAGTGCAGAAATCTTCTTGATGGCCTGTCCACTTTTATGTGGTAGTACGCATCTTGAAGATCTATCGAGCACATCCAATCGTCTTTTTCCAAAAGTGGGAAGATAGACTGTATTGTGACCATCCAGAATTTTTGTACTCTTACAAACTTGTTCAAAACACTTAGATCCACAATTGGTCTCCAGTCTCCGGTTTTCTTTGGCACCAAAAATAGTCTTGAGTAGAATCTGGATCCTATCTGGTCTGGAGGGACTATTTGGATGACTCTTTTTCTTAGCAGCTTTTCTATCTCTAGCGCTGCTTTTTCCCTTTGACTGGGTGGAATGTTGTGTAGGTTTTTTGAAGGGACAGGACAAAGATCGAAGGGGATGTGATAACCTCTGGTTATAATCCTTTGTACACAAGAATCGGTGGTGATGGTTAGCCAGGAAGAAGGGTACAAGGAGAAACGACCCCCAACCACCTCCAGAGGAAAGGAGTTGGGCCGCTCTTCAGGAGCGCTGGTAGGATTGGCCAGGAAAAGAGTCCCTGGAACATTGGTTATGTGGACCCCCTCTGCCCCAAAAGGGGCATCTTCTCTGTGAGTTTCCCCCTCTGCCTCTAGGGTAAAACTCAGCCTGTGTGTCACGGAAAGGACCCTGAGACTTCTTGAACCATATCTTCCCACTCTTTTGGTTTCGGGAGAAAGCACATTGAGGGGAAGAATAACGGACACCTACGGCAGAAAGGGTCTTACCGTCCTGTTCACATCTGGCCAGTGTGCTTTTAACTTTGGGTCCAAACAACAAAGAAGCTGCAATGGGAGCATTAAGAAAGGAAGCCTTAAAGGGTCCGCGAAATTGCACAAGCGCATCCAGGCTTGTCGTCTCAAGACCACAGCTGAACCTGCCACTCTAGCTGCTCCTTCTGATGCGTGAGATATCCGTCACAGGGAGGAGTTAGATATTGACTCAATGGTGGCCAGCTGAGAGGCCACTTTGTCACGGACCTCATCAGACACGGCACCAGCCAAGGTTTCAGAGTTTGGAAATTAAATCCTTTTGAAGCCTGGTAAAGTGTGCCATATAATTCAGGGACCTGATAGTAAAGGTCGCTGATGCAAAGGTGTGCTTCCCTATCCTGTCCAGGGCCTGGGACTCTTTGTTGGGTGGATGGACAGTCTGGCTTTCTTCTTCCATCAGACCCTTTTTCATTGCTGCCGCCACCACCAGAGCATCCACAGGAAGACCTTTAGACCAATGGGGATCTGTAGCAGGAAGGGACAAAATCTTATCTGGCCTCTGGGGAATAGCCTCAATGGTGTCAGGAGCCTTCCACGCACACTGCACGATGAGCCGGACTCGTTCATCGGCAGGTGGAGTAACCCAGGAGGTAGGGGGCTGGGTGCGAAAAGCCTACAGGAACACAGACTCCTCAGAGGTCAGATTAGAGGTCTGCCAGTCACCTCTCTGTTTAAGGATTTTGAGGATATCACCAAAGGATACCTCAGAGGGTGACCGAGGGGATCCTTCCCCATCATCAAAGTCTGTGTCTTCAGTGAGGGACTCCTCTGTGGAGTCCATGTGCTTCCTCTTGCACAAACTTTTCTGGTGAACTTCCTCAGAGGGGAAATCTGGGGAAGGCAACGGAAAGGGGGTTTCCTGTGGGAATATGTCCTGAGGCCCTTGTGCCCGGTGTCCGCTTGGTGTGACTTGTGAACATAGCAGTCCAGAGGAGGGCAGGGAGATAGACAGCACAGTATCACCAGCAGAAGCCAGAGCCTTCTCCATTAGTTGGAAGGCTGGTCCACCTGAAGAGGGGTGAGTGTCCAAGACAGGGGTCACCCCTCCCCTAAGTGGCTCAGCCTGCCAACTCAGAGTCCTCGGATGGCTGTGAAAGAACAAATTACGTGTGTCACAACTATCATCCTGGGTCATAGCAAAACTCTCCTGCCATGAAGGCAACTGCGGTTCCTTAGTGAGGTCCATAAAGGGAACCGTAGAGGGGGAAGACTGTGCTATATCAATGGACTTCAAAGGCAATGAAGGAGGAGAATAAGAAGGGGTCTTTGGTGATGGGTGATCACCTCCCAAGAAAGGATAGGTCCTGGGGGATGGGATACCTCTGGCCAGAAGCACTTGATCCACAAGATGCAACACGTCATGTTCAGAAAGGCTTCTAGTGGACCTCACGGAGACAGCTGAGGGAGAAACAGGTCTGTCCACAGAAGAGACAAGCTCGGTGCCCACCTCACCAGTCCACACTGAGAACAATGGTGGAGAGAGAGACTGGACTACGGGTGTCTGCACCGAGGAAATCATTGGTGCCGAGGTCACGGTTTGCACTGACAAAAAGATCAGTACCAAAGTGGTTGCCGGTACCGAAGCTGTAACTGACAATTGGTGTCAATAACTGAGACATCTGTTCCAAGTAAGATGTCAGAGTCAATGTGGTCAAGGTCTGCGCCATCTGAACAGTCGGTGCTGATGTAGTAGTCGCAGTAGTCTGAACCGAGGAGCCCCTCGGTACCAATACAGTAAAGGCTACAGTAGACGGAGCCAAAATCACTGATGGCGCCGAAGGCCTTGGTGCCAAATGTCTGGGCACCGAAAGCGCTGGGGCCAACTGAGTGAGTTCCGAAGCAGAAATCTTAGCCTTCTTAGGTCTTGGTTGGCGGGAGTCCCCAGCCGGGGACGAAGGCAGAGACTTGGCCTTTGAAGGATATCTGATATTTTCTTATGGGCTCTAGCAGGGGTTGAAGCCTCTGACCCAGAAATAGCCTCTGAAAAGGGAGATTTAAGAAGTCCCTTCAGCAACAACTTATTTTTCCTCTCAATCAAAGTTCTATTGGAAACATTTTTACAAATACCACAGGGCGGGTCAACAGATAAGTGAGACACACCCAAGCAATAAACACACAAAGAGTGTGCATTTGAAGTAGGTAATTTGTGCCCACAATCTGAACACCTTTTAAATCCTGGACTACCTTTTTTATCTGCCATGATAGAAAGGGAGACAGAAGAAAGGGTACCAGCAATGGTACGAAAGAATACCCGAATGTAATGAAGAAAAGAAGGGTTTACTAATGATGGTAAGGGAGAAAACACCTTGCGGTAAAAAGTTCAGAGTAAAGAGAAGGAAACTCAAGGAAATATAGTTGCTAAATGTGATAGGGTAAGAGACAACAAAATAGAAACTTTTCTGACAGAAAATGTTATATTAGACTAGTCTAACAACAAATATCTATACTTAGCTCAAGAGAAGCAGCTTGACACGACCGAATGGCGACGTGGCAAACGAAATCTGAGGTAACAGGGAGAGGAGAATTCTGGGTAAAAGTTTAGCTCAAGAGTTTGTAGCTGACGCAAGCTTGGAAGATGGCCGGCTCTCGGAACCGATACCCATACTTAAGGAATGAACGAGGATTAACAATATCAGATCAGTAAATTACAGAGCAATAAAATATACAAATAATATACAATTAAGACATATGACACAAAAATAACAAAAAAATTAATAAAAAACATACAATAAAACAGGAATAGATTATGTAAAAGTCTGAAGGGTCAGGAGAAATAGAACTTATTGTAATAACATTGCAGAGTCAGAAGAACTTAGATCTAAAATGCACTGTAGCATATAGATAAGAGAGTTTAAAAATTATTTGGTGAATGAGTATTTTTAGTCAGGAAAGGGACATGGGCAGAGCCAATGTAATTTTAGATAAGACCTGAGTGCAGTCTTGAACTGATACATAGATGGTAAGGAGGTTATAGAGTGGGGAAGGTTATTCCAAAGTTTGGGTATGGCATAAGAGAATATTGCTTCACCTGAGGAATTGTTGGGTTTGGTGACTAGAAGAAGATTTTTGTTGTTGGATCATAGGGATCTAGAGGAGCAGTAAGTTTGTAGTAGGTTCTGAAGTGATGGGATTTTATGAGGATGATTTATTAGTTTGTGGGCAAAAAAAAGTTAGTTTAGGTGAAGAAGTTGTGGAAGTTCAACCCAGTCAAGCTCCCTTAATGAGTGGCAGTGATGACTACGGTAGGATGCACCAGTTGCAAATTTTGCTATCTTATTATAGCAGGTTTCAAGCCTGTTTAATTCGGACTGTCTAAGGTTTGTAAATAGTGGTGATGCATAGAGCAAGGTGGATATTAGTTGGGAATAGGCAACAGAGGTTTTAGCTGTCTTGGTTAGGTATAGTTTATTTCTATGAAGTGCCCCAGGTTTTTTGTGTACTTTTTTATGGTAAGAGATATATGAATGTCAAATTTCAGTTTGTTGTCAATCTCCACACCAAGAAGTTTGGTGTGATGTGAAGGTGAAATGATGGTATAGTCTTTGGCAAAGATGTTGAAGTGGGTGATAGTTTGGTTAGATTTGGATGGTTGGAAGATAAGGAGTTTGGTCTTGTTAGGATTAAGAAGAAGATGGGCATTGGATAGCCAGCTTTCTAAAGATGTAAATGATTCTTGAGTGATGTTTAGAAGTGCAGGTAGAGTAGGGGCACAGCAGATGAGGGTGGAGTCATCTGCATGTTGTATGAGGGAAGCATGCTTTGTGGAGGTAAATAGATTGTTGGTGAACAGGGAAAATAGTAGAGGACCAGGGATGGAGCCTTGGAGGACACCCAGAGAAATGGGAAGATGAGGTAATAGGGAATCTTTCCAGATGACAGATTGCTGTCGACCGGTAAGATAGCTTTGAAACCAGTTGGTGGCAGAGTGGGAGAAGGAGATATTTTTGAAAATGGGGAGTAGCATTTTGTGTGATACCATGTCAAATGCCTTAAATAGATCAAGAAATATAGCAGAGGAGAATAATCTGTTGTTTTTATGATGGAGGATAGTGTTGGTGAAAGAGATCAAGGTGGTAGTTGTACTGTGATATGGCCTGAAGCCGTGTTGGGTTTTGGAAAGAAGATTGTTAGTTAGGAGGTAGTGAAGTACCTGAGAGTTAATGGATTTCTCCAGGATCTTGGAGAGAGGGGAGAGGCTGGAGATAGAGCGGTAATTGGAAAGATCCGTGGAGGAGCCTCCCTTGTGAATGGGAATGATGTGCAAGATTTTCCACAGAGAGGGTACATAACTTTCTGATACAGAGTGGTTAATTAGTATGGAGATAGGATAGGCTAAGGTGTCTGCTGCAGTTTTTAGGTATTCTGAGGGAAGGTTGTCACCAGCAGGTTTTGTGAGCTTCAGTTTTGTTAGACGTTTTTTATATAAAAAAAGGTACAGAGGAAAATGAAAAGGAGGGGGTAGAGAATCAGGGTTGGGAGTAAGGGGGTTGAGGTTGTTTTGCTAGGGATCGAATGGTTTCAGTGAAATGTGTATTAAATGAGTCAGCAATGCTGCTGGAGCTAGAGAGGATGGGAGGAGAGGGGGTGTCTGCTTTACCTGGGTGGAGTGCTGAGTTTATAGAGGACCAGAATTGCTTAAGGTTGTTGTGGGAGGAGTTTAAGGCAGTTAGATAGTAATGGGCTTTATCTGTTTTTATTTGTAGTTTTACCTTATTGCGCAATTCAAGAAATGATTGCCTAGCAGCAGAGGGGGGGGGGGGGTTTAGTTAGATGGCAGTGATCCCAGGCTTTGTCTCTGATTTATCACTTTCATAGGTTCATAGGTTCATAGGTTCATACTAGGCTATCTGCCCGAGGGCATTTACAAGCCTAGCCCATCGTTTTGTGGCTTAGGCCACCCCTTTAGTATGGGGAACTATACCCATTATTTTTCTGTGCCTCTGTCGAGCAGTGACACTGAGGTAATCCCTGGGGTATATCTGCGATCTCCCATCCATTGGTCAAGATTTCTCTTGAACAAGGCCAGCGAGGTGCTCTGCCTCACATGTACCGGGATTTTGTTCCACAGCATAGAGTCTTTGGGTGATGAATCTATCCCTCCAGCACGTCCTATTAATAGCCGTGTCAAGGTTTAAGTCTCCGCCCTTGTGGCTCTGATGGATCTAGATTTTTGAGGTGAAGCATATTCATCAAATCTGGGTTTGACATGGCCTTGTATGTTAGGCAAAGGTCACCTCTGAGCAGAGTAGCGACTGAATAGAGCTGGAGTTCTTTCAGTCGGGCAGCATAGGACAGATTTTGAGACCCTTTATCCTTTTGGTGAGGAACTTTTGTGGCCTCTCCAGCTGCTGCAAGTGTCGGGTCAGATACATTCGAATGGGGCATTGTACTCAATCATTGGTCTGATGAGTGATGAGTAAAGGGAGACTATGACCTCCTTGATCTAGATGAGAATCCCTTCATGATAAGGTGGGCAATGTAGAAGGTCTTCCTAACTACTTTAGCTACATGGGTGTCGAATGACAGACTACTATCAACCTGGGTCCCCAGGTCCCTGATAACTTCTTCTGTGCTCAGTGGATTGCCACCTATTTGGTAGCTAGTAACCTTGTTTTTCGAAGGGTATGACTATGCATTTTTGGCATTTAACTTTAGGCGTGGCTCTGGCACCAGTTATCCGTTTCTGTGAGACCCTTCTGAAGGATATCTGTGTCAGATGTGTTTTCTACTATGGCCCAGTTTGCAGTCATCTGCAAACTTTGTCAGCCATAACCCTCCTGTGTTTGCTTGTACTTGAAAAGTAGATGCCAAACAAGAGTGGGCCCAGGACTGAGCCCTGTGGGACACCACTTGTGACAGGCTTTGAGTCTGACATGGCGCCAGCAGCTCTGACCCTGTGGGTTCTGTCACTCAGCCAGTTTGCAACCCATCTTGTGATGTATGGGTTGACATTTAAGCTGATGAGTTTTTCAATGATACCCGAATGGGGTATTGTATCGAAGGCCTTAGCCAGATCGAGGTAGGCTGTATGGACTGCCTTTCCCTCATCAATGGCTTTGGTGACTGTTTGAAAAAGTCAACCAAGTTTAAAAGGCATGATCTGCCTTTGACAAAGCCAAACTGGGTTGGATCCAAAGTCTGCAAATTCCCTATGTCTTTATTTATGAGGTCCATTATGATCCTCTCCATGGCTTTGCAGATAAGGCTTGTCAAGCTAATGGGCGGTAATTTCCAGGGTCGGTGGAGGCACCGCCTTTGTGAAGTGGTACCACAGTTGCAGTCGCCACTCCTGATCCAGAGGTAAGACTTTGATTAAACAGCTGTCCTAGCTGTGGGTTTAATTCCTCATTGAGTTCATGGAGCACACAGCCGGGGACACCATCAGGTCCCATGGATGCTGTGTTTTTGCTTTGGAGAGAGCAGTTCTCACTTGGGCTGGAGATGTTTGGGGGCTGCATATAGATATCTCTCCTTTTGGGGAGGGGAGAAGTTTGCACTGAACCTGTCAGCCAGTATGTTGGCAATGTCTGTAGGATCAGTAATCTTCACATCATTTTGAACTAGCTCTGAGCATATCTGGGAGTTTCCTCCCAGGTTTCTAACATAGCTAAAGAAGGCCTTATGATTGTCTTTTGAGTCTTTAGCTATTTTTCTCTCGAAATTTGCTTTGGATGATTTTATGAGAGCTCTTAGTTTTTACTTATAGTGATCAAGGGTGTCTTACCTTTTAAGGATTTTGCTCTATCTTGTAGTAGCTTCCTCCTTTTGTTGTAGAGTTTGTTTATGGCTGGGGTCCACCAGACTGGATGCTTGCCTTTGGTACAAAGAGTCTTTGTTTTGCTTGGGATTGCCTTATCCATGCAGTCCTGCAGGTGCTGGTAGAAGGCATTTGTAAGTGATTCAGCGGCTTGAGTACTGTTTTCCTACTTTCGGGGGCCTTAAAGGAGACCACACTAGTCTTTAGAAGTGTGAAGTCGGCTTTTGAGAAGTTCTTTACTGTGGTCTTTTATTTCAGGTGGGGTGGGATGAGGACCTCCAGTGAGATTAGTTTGTGGTCTGATCTCACCAGTGAGGTGTTGAACATTGTGCTCCCATGTTCGTGATGATGAGATCAAGTATGTTATCTCCTCTTGTGGGGATGGTGACTAGTTGTTCCATGGCATTTGAGTTTATGAATTCCAGGAACTTTTGGGCTAGGGTGTTTGGGCTTGAGTAGTGTTCCCAGTCTATATTAGGGTAATTGAAGTCACCTAGTATGATGGTGTTTGGTGATACATTTATCCTCTAGTGTTTTCAGGAAGGCCATGTGAGGTTCCTGAGTTTGTGAGGGTGGCCTGTAACATGCTACAATTTGCAGAGCAGTCTTGCCTATGGTAAATTGCACCTGGATGGTCTCCGATGCATCGCGGGTGGACACCAGTCTTGAGGTGTGGGTGTCCTTGATGAATATGGATACCCTCCTTTCTTGGTATTGTCCAGATTTTGGGGCGGAGCATGATATGAGGTAAAACCTGATAGGGGTGCTCTCAGGAGCCTTGAACCAGGTTTCTGTCACAGCACAGACATCGATGTTCTCCATACTGAGTGCATTTTGAGATTTAGACTTCTGGCATTGAGCAGCATTACCCTTAGTTTTTTCCTTTTTGTGTTCTAGGGTGGTAGGTTTAGAATTTGAGCCTTGCCTAAAAAGGCACTATGGGGGTGGCAAGAGCCTTTGCCAATATCCGAATCCCAGGGTGACAGGTGCAAGCCGCGTGGCTTGTCCAGCATGTCATCCCAGGCAGACAGACACTGGATCCCCTTTGAATGACACCAGTGTTTAAGCCAATTGTTAAAGCTGATCATCTTATCTCTGTATTGTGGCATCATTCTTGGTGAAGGTAGGATACTGCTCAAGGTCAGGTCATACCTGTCTGGGCTACATAATCAGAGAGCTCCTCAATGTCTCTTTTCATGTAGTCAGAGGAGTGCGTCTCAGGTCGTTTACACCAGCGTGGACAATGACTGAATCATATTTGTACCTGCTGTTGAGAGACCTGAGTGCTTGCGTTATGTGGCGGATTCTAGCGCCCGACAGGCAGCTTACTGTGACCTTCTCCTTACTCAGTCTGGTGAGCGGGACGTCAGTGTGTCTGACTATGGAGTCACCAATGACTAGTGTGTCTGGCATTGTGTTTGGCCTAAGGGCTGTGACTGTTTGACACTCTGACTGTGAGGTCTATGTGTTGCAGGTGTTGTGTTCTGAGGTGGTGGTTGTTTGGGTGTCTGCTTTGGTGGCCTCTGCTGTTTTGGTAGATTTTTGATCAGAGCCTGCGAGTATGTCTTTGTGTGTTTATGTGTATGATTTGAGGTTGTAATGGTAATATGTGAGACTGGGTCTATAGTGTGTGTGGTAACCTTCTCCTCCTGACTGGTCTTGCCAGTCCTATGTTGAGAGAGCTCAGCCTCCAGTTTGGCCGTGTAGTTGCATCTCTCGCATGTATTTGTGTTTTGTGGGAGGAGGAGAGGGTACATGAGGCAATTGTAACATTGCCTCAATATTCCCAGGTTCACCAGCTGAGCAGGAGAGGACACTAGCAACTGATCCCTCGACATGCTAGAAGGAATAGACAAAAACTTTAAAAGATTCACCGAGAAATGGGGGTTGCCTTTTGGGGTACTATCTATGACAAGAGTGCAGGTAATAAGTACTGTAGGAGCAAGTGCTACGTTTAACAGATAGAGAATAGTCTACTTGGAGTCAAGTAGAGATGATCTTTTAATTATAGGATACGCTGATTAGATCAGTAGTATAGTTCGAGGAAGGTAGTTTTAAGGAAAATTTGAAGAGTGGACTTTAGGTAGCTAGTTTAAACCTGCTTAACCGCTGCCCTAGTGTGCAACTCCAGCAACCCCTTCGCGTAAATAAAAACTAAATCTGGCTAAAAGCGTGCTTTATAGCAGGGGGCTGGATAAGACAGGAAATGACCCAAATTGGCCAACAAACCACAAGTCACTGCCTAAACCACTCCTCTGAGGACAAATGAAGCAGTTATGGAAATGACCCCTAGTGGCCAATAAAACTACAGTTTCAAGTCAGTAACCACCTCTCCGGGGGGCAGGGAAGCTGTTCAATGTTAGTCACTCCCACTGATAAACACAGAGGCCCTCCTTCAGCCCAAGCAAATATGCCCTCACAGAAACTTTCAGACAGTTCAGGTACAGCAAGCCTGTAACTGAACTTTTAACTCTCAGAAAAGTGGGAAAAAGCAAGATTTTTTTTTTTTTTTTTTTTTTTTACAGAGATAGCAGAGGTTCACAAGTAATATCAAGTTATAACAGTGCAGTAAATGACCCCACACAAGAGTGCTAGGTCAAGGACAGAAAATATGCAAGTTTTAAGAAAAACGATTTAAAATTAAGTGCAAACAGGAAATTCAGCAAACAGCTTTTGGTTGTGCTCTAAATACAGCTACTAATACAGAAATCAAGTTTAACAAGCCAGAAAATGCTCAAGCTAGGCAGCTATGCAGAAAAACTTAGCAAATAAACAGAGAAAAATACTTAAAATCTCAAAAGTGGCTCCTTCTTCTCTCAGCGTTTTTCCTCTTGGAGGTGCTTCACCAACAGGCAACAAGCCTGAAAAGACGCTCAAACCACGAGGCAACTAGGTTTTAAGAGAGGAAGATGAAGGAGTTATGGAAATGACCCCTAGTGGCCAATAAAACTACAGTTTCAAGTCAGTAACCACCTCTCCGGGGCAGGGAAGCTGCTCAATGTTAGTCACTCCCACTGATAAACACAGAGACCCTCCTTCAGCCCAAGCAAAATGGCCTCACAGAAACTTTCAAACAGTTCAGGAACAGCAAGCCTGTAACTGAACTTTTAACTCTCAGAAAAGTGGGAAAAAGCAAGATTTTTTTTTTTTTTTTTGCTTTTTACAGCTCTAGAAGTGGTTCACAAGTAATATCAAGTTATAACAGTGCAGTAAATGACCCCACACAAGAGTGCTAGGTCAAGGACAGAAAATATGCAAGTTTTAAGAAAAAACCGATTTAAAATTAAGTGCAAACAGGAAATTCAGCAAACAGCTTTGGTTGTGCTCTAAATACAGCTACTAATACAGAAATCAAGTTTAACAAGCCAGAAAATGCTCAAGCTAGGCAGCTATGCAGAAAAACTTAGCAAATAAACAGAGAAAAATACTTAAAATCTCAAAAGTGGCTCCTTCTTCTCTCAGCGTTTTTCCTCTTGGAGGGTGCTTCACCAACAGCCAACAAGCCTGAAAAGACGCTCAAACCACGAGGCAACTAGGTTTTAAGAGAGGAAGATGAAGGAGTTATGGAAATGACCCCTAGTGGCCAATAAAACTACAGTTTCAAGTCAGTAACCACCTCTCCGGGGAGCAGGGAAGCTGCTCAATGTTAGTCACTCCCACTGATAAACACAGAGACCCTCCTTCAGCCCAAGCAAAAATGGCCTCACAGAAACTTTCAAACAGTTCAGGAACAGCAAGCCTGTAACTGAACTTTTAACTCTCAGAAAAGTGGGAAAAAGCAAGATTTTTTTTGTTTTTGTTTTTACAGAGATAGCAGAGGTTCACAAGTAATATCAAGTTATAACAGTGCAGTAAATGACCCCACACAAGAGTGCTAGGTCAAGGACAGAAAATATGCAAGTTTTAAGAAAAAAACGATTTAAAATTAAGTGCAAACAGGAAATTCAGCAAACAGCTTTTGGTTGTGCTCTAAATACAGCTACTAATACAGAAATCAAGTTTAACAAGCCAGAAAATGCTCAAGCTAGGCAGCTATGCAGAAAAACTTAGCAAATAAACAGAGAAAATACTTAAAATCTCAAAAGTGGCTCCTTCTTCTCTCAGCGTTTTTTCCTCTTGGAGGGTGCTTCACCAACAGCCAACAAGCCTGAAAAGACGCTCAAACCACGAGGCAACTAGGTTTTAAGAGAGGAAGATGAAGGAGTTATGGAAATGACACCTAGTGGCCAATAAAACTACAGTTTCAAGTCAGTAACCACCTCTCCGGGGGCAGGGAAGCTGCTCAATGTTAGTCACTCCCACTGATAAACACAGAGACCCTCCTTCAGCCCAAGCAAAAATGGCCTCACAGAAACTTTCAAACAGTTCAGGAACAGCAAGCCTGTAACTGAACTTTTAACTCAGAAAAGTGGGAAAAAAGCAAGATTTTATTTTTTGTTTTTGTTTTATACAGAGATAGCAGAGGTTCACAAGTAATATCAAGTTATAACAGTGCAGTAAATGACCCCACACAAGAGTGCTAGGTCAAGGACAGAAAATATGCAAGTTTTAAGAAAAAACGATTTAAAATTAAGTGCAAACAGGAAATTCAGCAAACAGCTTTTGGTTGTGCTCTAAATACAGCTACTAATACAGAAATCAAGTTTAACAAGCCAGAAAATGCTCAAGCTAGGCAGCTATGCAGAAAAACTTAGCAAATAAACAGAGAAAAATACTTATAATCTCAAAAGTGGCTCCTTCTTCTCTCAGCGTTTTTCCTCTTGGAGGGTGCTTCACCAACAGCCAACAAGCCTGAAAAGATGCTCAAACCACGAGGCAACTAGGTTTTAAGAGAGGAAGATGAAGGAGTTATGGAAATGACCCCTAGTGGCCAATAAAACTACAGTTTCAAGTCAGTAACCACCTCTCCGTGTTGCAGCGAAGTTGCTCTATCTTAGACACTCCCACTGATAAACACAGAGACCCTCCTTCAGCCCAAGCAAAATGGCCTCACAGAAACTTTCAAACAGTTCAGGAACAGCAAGCCTGTAACTGAACTTTTTAACTCTCAGAAAAGTGGGAAAAAGCAAGATTTTTTTTTGTTTTGTTTTTTACAGAGATAGCAGAGGTTCACAAGTAATATCAAGTTATAACAGTGCAGTAAATGACCCCACACAAGAGTGCTAGGTCAAGGACAGAAAATATGCAAGTTTTAAGAAAAAACGATTTAAAATTAAGTGCAAACAGGAAATTCAGCAAACAGCTTTTGGTTGTGCTCTAAATACAGCTACTAATACAGAAATCAAGTTTAACAAGCCAGAAAATGCTCAAGCTAGGCAGCTATGCAGAAAAACTTAGCAAATAAACAGAGAAAAATACTTAGAATCTCAAAAGTGGCTCCTTCTTCTCTCAGCGTTTTTCCTCTTGGAGGGTGCTTCACCAACAGCCAACAAGCCTGAAAAGACGCTCAAACCACGAGGCAACTAGGTTTTAAGAGAGGAAGATGAAGGAGTTATGGAAATGACCCCTAGTGGCCAATAAAACTACAGTTTCAAGTCAGTAACCACCTCTCGGGGCAGGGAAGCTGCTCAATGTTAGTCACTCCCACTGATAAACACAGAGACCCTCCTTCAGCCCAAGCAAAATGGCCTCACAGAAACTTTCAAACAGTTCAGGAACAGCAAGCCTGTAACTGAACTTTTTAACTCTCAGAAAAGTGGGAAAAAGCAAGATTTTTTTTTTTGTTTTGTTTTTACAGAGATAGCAGAGGTTCACAAGTAATATCAAGTTATAACAGTGCAGTAAATGACCCCACACAAGAGTGCTAGGTCAAGGACAGAAAATATGCAAGTTTTAAGAAAAAAACGATTTAAAATTAAGTGCAAACAGGAAATTCAGCAAACAGCTTTTGGTTGTGCTCTAAATACAGCTACTAATACAGAAATCAAGTTTAACAAGCCAGAAAATGCTCAAGCTAGGCAGCTATGCAGAAAAACTTAGCAAATAAACAGAGAAAAAAACTTAAAATCTCAAAGTGGCTCCTTCTTCTCTCAGCGTTTTTCCTCTTGGAGGGTGCTTCACCAACAGCCAACAAGCCTGAAAAGACGCTCAAACCACGAGGCAACTAGGTTTTAAGAGAGGAAGATGAAGGAGTTATGGAAATGACCCCTAGTGGCCAATAAAACTACAGTTTCAAGTCAGTAACCACCTCTCCGGGGCGCAGGGAAGCTGCTCAATGTTAGTCAGTCCCACTGATAAACACAGAGACCCTCCTTCAGCCCAAGCAAAGATGGCCTCACAGAAACTTTCAAACAGTTCAGGAACAGCAAGCCTGTAACTGAACTTTTAACTCTCAGAAAAGTGGGAAAAAAGCAAGATTTTTTTTTTTGTTTTTGTTTTTTACAGAGATAGCAGAGGTTCACAAGTAATATCAAGTTATAACAGTGCAGTAAATGACCCCACACAAGAGTGCTAGGTCAAGGACAGAAAATATGCAAGTTTTAAGAAAAAAACGATTTAAAATTAAGTGCAAACAGGAAATTCAGCAAACAGCTTTTGGTTGTGCTCTAAATACAGCTGGAGCAAATTACCAGTCCCGCAGTCATTCCTGTTCCTGTTCAAGAAAGTTATTTTAAAACTAGTAGTTTTAGACTGTCATGAGACTGTAATGTAGTTTTAAACAGGAGCGCTCTTTTTTTCTTGTCAGTTTAGAAGCTGTTTCAAGTAACTGTAAAACATTTTTTCTGTGGAGAATTTGTTTTTATATTAATTTAAGGGGCTGGCAAAGTGATTTAAAATGCTTTTTACTGTGTTTTTCTGTGAAAAAGGGACTTTTAAAGACTTTTATTTTTACCTGGCTTTGCTGCTTGTTTTCCCTGGGAAAGAGGTACAATTTTTGTCTTGACCATGGAGCAAATTACCAGTCCCGCAGTCAGTCCTTTTTCCAGCCACAAAAAGAAAAAAAGTAAGCAAACCGCCTTTGCCACCATAGCAGACTAACAATTTGTTTAAGGCCACAGGTCTGTGACTCTTTTGAGACCACAGCTTGTTCCTCAGTTCACGTATCTTTTACCCCATATCTTTCTTGTGTAGCACTTAAAGCCACTATGAATCGTGGGTTAGCCATGTCCTCTGTGGTTGCTGGGGTCAACTCAGTGGGCAAGGGAGAGGGAACAGGGAAGGTTTCCCCTGTTGGGTCAGAGTGCTGTGCCCATCTTTTGGGAAGCTGCTGCTGCTGTCATGAATTACATGGTTGTCCCTATTTTTCCTGTCAAAAGGGAACAGAAAATTATGCATGTATCTACTCTCCTCCTTGAATTTCCTTAGATATGTGTAGTTTACTGGGTCTGACTCAGGTTTTAATTCAGGATCCTTGTAAAGTAGTTTCTGGTAAAATAAAGAGGAATACCTCTTTTCCTGAAGAGATTCAAGATTCTGAATCTGGACAGGACTTTGAAGGGACAGATGTAGGTTTTTCTCCTCAGATTTCTTATTCAGACTCAAAGGAGAGTTTAGTTTCTGATTCTCCTGTGTTGGTTTCTCTTTCTCTGAGACTATCACTAGAATGTGCCAGTGTTTTCAGGAGAAGAACACTGAGGTTTCTCAGTCCTTTAGAAAATACTACGAGTAGTTACAGAATGAATTTACAGAACCTTCACCCATTACTCCAGTTTTGTCTGTTTTAGAGGATGTGTGTGTTAGGTGCCTGTAATTTTCCTAATAGTCAGGCAGCATCCCTTAAAAAGTTAGAGAGGATGTATAAATATACACATTCTTCTGAGATTTTATACACTCTTTCCAAACCCGACGAAGCAGCTATACCTTTAGTTAATCCCACTACTACTAAACACCTAGTTAATTCCAATCCTACACTTTCAGATAAGGCTGGGAAGATTATTGATAAGTAAGGGGAAAAACTGTATGCTTCTGCAACTTTGATTTTTAGAATTTTGAATTGTCAGGCTCATATATAAAAGGTTTTCCTGACTAACTGTGAAAATATGAGGAATGTTTTATCTGCAGTTTCTTCTTGTGAGAAAAAATCTGCTTTATATAATTTAATTTATTTTATTGTACAGGTTGCTACTCATTGTTTATAATGTGTATATGACTCTGTTGATGGTTTTTCCTGCTCTGTGGCCACTGGTATTGTTTTGAAGAGGTTTGCATGACTGCATTCTCAAAATCTCCCAGCTGATGTTAAAATGAGGTTTTAAATTCTCATTTAGATAGAGATTTAGTTTTTTGCCCCTCTGCTGCAGAGGTGATCAAAAGGTGTAATGAGAATGGTAAGCTGATTCAGGGAATCTCTAAGATTTTTCAGTCCTCCTTTTCCAAATGTTCTAAGGAATTCTCTAACCCCTCATCAAGTTTTTACAAAAAAATACTGGTAAACAGAAGTTTAAGAAATAAATGGCAAGGTGGGTCCGAAATGAACCATGGCACCACCTATAACCAAGGACAGTCCAACAATTCTGAATGACTATTTAAGAGACCTTGTGTCACCCTGCCATCTTGGTACCTTTTTTCTTCCAGAAAGGTTGAATCTCTATTTTTCTCTTTGGCAACATTCAGTTTCAGACAAATGGGTTCTGAAGATCATTCATCAAGGTTACAGATGGCAGTGGGGGATTTCTCTTTTCCTGAAGGTAACTCTTCATCCTCCAGACCAGCCCAGGTTCTTGTTTCCATTGGTCCTGCATCACATGCTGTCCCAAGGAGTGATAGAACCACTTAGGGTTGCCACCTTCCTTCGTGGCTAAAACCGGAGTAAAGTTTGTGACATCACAATGTAGAACCAGTTCCTCCTTCACAGGGGGAAGAGTTTTTATTCAAGAGTGTCCTTAATGACAAAGAAAGAAAATGCTTGGAGATTCAAAGTGATGTCACTTCACAACCTGTTCCCTTTCCTTCTTCTTTCAAGTTTCTTGGAAACACTAGATTTAAAGATGTTTATCATCATATCCCTATTCATCCAGACTTCAGACATTTCTTAAAGTTTTGAGTGTCTGTGTCACATTATCAGGTCTCTGCCTTACCCTTTGGACTATCTACTGCATTAAGAGTGTTCAGAAAGTGTGTAGTTCCACTTCTAGCTCATTACAGGCTACAAGGTGTCCACGTTTTTTCCATATTTATATGACTTGTTTATTTTTGCAGAGTCTTTTACAAAGTGTCAGGAGTCTGTCTTGGGGGAGAGATCTCTTACACAAGCTAGGATTCCAAGAAAACATTCAGAAGGCTTTCTTGACTCCTTTATACAAGATTGTGTACCTGGGATGTCAACTAGATACTCAGTTCAAATAACATTTCATTCACAGGAAAAAAATAGATCTATATCTAGATTTATTTATAAGTGTTTCCACTCAAACTTCTATCACTGTGAGGCAATACCTTAGGATTTTGGGTCTCGTGGCTTCTATGATTCTTATTATACTCCTGGCAAGACTCCACATGAAAAGGATAAAGTGATGTCTGAAGTCTCTTTGGTCCTAGCACCAACACCCTTTGTCTTTTCAAATCCCAGTGTTGAGGCTTGTCAGCAGAGAAAGCATTTGGTAGAGACAACAAATTTCCTTAAATCTAGGTCTCCCCTTCTCCCTCCACTTTCCAAGGCAGTCAGTCACCACAGATGCCTCAGACTTTACTTGGATAGCAGTTTTAGGAGACATAAAAGTGTAAGGTGTGTGAAACAACAAGGATAGATGCAAGTACATAAATAACAAAGAGATGCTAGCCCTGATCAAAGCACTCGTCTTCTGTCCCCCGGGACTTCTTAAGGTTGTTACAGAAAATTCCACAGTCATGTGGAACATCAGCAAGCAAGGGGGAACCAGGTTGCAACTTCTCTGCAAACTAGCCATGCTACCTTAGGATGTAGCTTCACAGCACAATCTTACTCTGCACGCATCCTACATTTCTTCAGAGCAAAACTGTGTGGCAGACAAGCTGAGCAGGACAAGGGCAAACCTTCAGAATGGAAACTATATTGGGGATTTCCAAGAATTGATCCATCTAAGGGGAGTTCCTCAAGTAAACTTATTTTCCTCCTCTCTGAACAGTCAGCTGGCAAGATTCTGCTCCAGGACTCCATACAGGAAGGACAGAAAGACAGGAATGTTCATGTATGCTTTTCCATCCTCTCCACTAATATCCAGGGTACTTCTGAAGATTCAGAAGGAATCCTCAGAGATCACTGTGGTGACTTCTTTCTGGCCCTGGCAAGCATGGTATCCTCTTTTGGAAATGGCCAGGGGCAATTACCAAATGCTTCCTCACATATTGGATCTACTCACACAAAATCAAGGGTGTTTGATACACCCTGACATCAGTCAATGTCATCTGACTGCCTGGATGATAGTATTTAATTCTCTTTAAGCCCCTGGTTACTGAGGACATGCAGCAGATACTAAATGGAGGCAAGAAAGCCTGCTACTAGAAAATCAGATATTAGCAAATGGAAAAGACTTTCTAGTTGGTGCCAACAACATAACCAGCACATGTTCAGGGCTAGTTGTTCTCTGGTTTTACAATATTTGTGTGAGTTGATATACTATGACCTTTCTTACTCCTCTGTCAAGGTTTCTTTATCAGCCATTTCAGCATGTCTCCCCATGGATCCTCTTCTTTCAACACAGTGTCATGTCAAAATGCTTTTGAAAGGAGTTTTGCATAACAGCCCTCCAAGAAAATTGCTAGCCCCTCCTTGGGATCTTAATTTTATGCTAGGCAAGCTAAAACTTGTTCCATTTGAACCAGCTAACCCAGATGACTTGAGGTTCTTAACATGTCAAACAGTTTTACTGATTGCTCTGACCACTGCAAGAAGAGTATCTGAGCTGGAAGCTCTTATGGTGGGTCAACTTTATTTCATTTTCCATAGGAACAGGGTTCCTTTGAGAACTAATATGACAGTTGTGCCTAAAGTGTTATCCAAGTTACTTTGACTCATTAACATCTATGTGGTGTGGAATGTCACACCTCTAGCAGCCTACACACATCTTGGATTCTTGAGCATTGTTTGAAAAATAAACTTAAAAGGCATAAGACAGATAAACATAAATATTTTGTGAACAGTAAAAACTATTAAAACTGCACAAATAGCAATATTATCACTGAGAAGCAGTCTTTACAGTGATAACAATAAGTGCATTCATAGTCTTTACATAAATAGTATAAAATATTATAATGCACACAGACCCCAATTTATATTTTTTACTAAACTTTCACAACCAAATTCTCATATCTTGGAAATTGTAAAACCTAGGCTTATATTGTTAGAACATTTTTGTTAACCAGACATAAGCTTTCACATGTTAACAAGAACTTCCTCTTTGATGTCATGCTTATTGAGATATTTACAGAAATATGAAAATAAATGTTTACTTGTATAATTAGCAATATAAATAACACTGAAGCTATCTAAAGATGTGAAACCTACAATCCAAATATCAGCGATAGTTTTATTTAACAACTAAGGTTTTGCCTGATTTTATGCAACAGTTTCTAAATCACTTGGTTTTTGAAGTATTAAGTACATGTGAAAATGGGTGTACATTTACCGATGGAATGAAATTTTAATTGAACAGCTACACATCGAAAAGCTAACACTGAACATCCATTTCCTCGTATAGGCGTATCAACAAAAATTATCCCATCAAACTGTCCTAGTTGGGCCAGACACACAAAATACCACCAGGTACGTATTGGAGGGCCGTTCACCAAACCCCCCCTCCCGCGCTAATTATACTTACCAACTCCGAGATTGAACTACAGTGAGGAAAGGGCAAATTTCCTTATCACTAACATAATGCAGTCTTAGTAAGAACTACGTGAGGGGGTGTGGAGATGCAGCCCACACACATGAGCAGGGTTCAGTTAATGTCCCTCCAGTATGTACCTGGTGGTGTTTTGTGTATATGGGCAAACTATGATAGTTTGATGACATAATTTTCATGCCTGTACAAGGAAACGAACGTTCAATGTTTAGTGTTCAACGACTAGCCGTTCGATTAACAATTTGATTGGTAAACACAGACCCATGGAAATGTTGTTTATTTTCATAATTACTAACAAACATCTAGCAATATCTCAGATATAGTAAGATATAAATGGACATTGTCAATTAATTTCCCTGTGTCCCACCATGACATATGACACCATACCCCTCAATAACATGTATGGTTCTGTGTTATGAAAGCATGAACACAAATATGAAAATATGAACAATAAGTGTCAAACAGTGATTAGTTTCTCTACTGTAACACATCCTAGATTAGCAGTCTTAATGTCATTTTGTTACTAATTCTTTGCACGTTCTAATACTTCTGTTATTAGCTGCTAAGTTAAAGAAGCCAGACCAGAAAGAACGTTCTGGATGATATAAGGAGTTATGGGTATGAACTGGAAATATAAAAAGGGTATTTTAGGCTTCAATGAGACAAACTATCAATCTCCCTGTTTTCTTCCCTGAACCTAAAAATGAGGGAGAAGAAATACTCTATATCTTGGATGCCCACAGACAACTCGGGTACTATCTTGACAGAACTAAATCTTTCAGATCTTTGGATGAATTGTTCATTTCTTGTAGAGACTTACAAGATGGCTGCACACTGAGCAATAGCTTAATTTTTATCTCTTCCAGTGTATAAACAGAAACTCAGAAAAGAAAGCCAGTAAATTTGTTATTTTGGGCAAATTTCATTTGTTAGCTAGTAAGTGCACTGCCTGGATGCCAGCAAAGACGAAATATAGACAATCTGAAAAAAAAATCAACTGCAAAAGGTGAGGAGAAAACACAGCAAAAAGCAGTTCAAGCTCCAGCACTAGTACAAGACATGACTTCAAGTAATATAGAGGAAAACAAGTCAAATATGCTCAGAGCTGATTAAAACAAATGAAACACTGAAGAAGTATATCAACTCAAATAAAAGGCTGGAAACAATGAAAAAATCTTTAAACAAATAGTCAGAAGAGATAATAAAACTGCAAAAATCAGACACTGAAAGGAAGAAAAGGCTGTCTGAGTATGATACTGCTCAAGAAGAGATGTTTAAAATGGTAGAATTAGAGGACAGAGGAAGTAGGGAAATACCGAGATTTTCTGCTGTACCAGAGAAACTGGAAGAAATGCACTGCATTAATTTTATGTAAGCACAAATAAGCAACTCAACTGGTATTCCACAGAAGGAGTTGTTGATTGACAGGCATAATTTGTGTATACTACAAACCTGGTCATGCAAAAGCAGACAAGGACACTAATAGTAAAGGTGCAATTCAACCAGCAGAAAGAGTTGATTCTGACAAATCTGTGGCAGAAGGATAATGTACTAAAAGCTGAAGACTGAAGTAGAGTGTTTGCAGAAAATGATTTTTCTCTGTACACCAGGCAGAAGAAGAGTAAATTTATTCCAGCAATCAGAGAATGTCAATAGACAGATGTGAGATTCAAGCTGCTGTATTCAGCTATCTTCAGAATATTTTTCCTGTAGCATCAAAGTAATTTTTATGCAGAACATGCTAAAAATGAAATACAAAAGTTTGTCCAACAAAAAGTGAGCTGTCAAACAGAATGGGGGACTCTGTTTTGTATCCTTCTGATAATAAAGCTCATAGAGAAATTATACCAGTGAAATATTTTCCAGTGTTTCAAAGTAAAATGCTTGAGAGACAGAGAAAAGCATAGGAGTTGACTAGAAGACCAGGAATACATTGGAAATGAACTAGAGACTGGAGTCTGGAGATCAACTGATGAAAAACAGCAACTCAGAAATTAATGAATAAATATGGGAATACAAATCATCAACCACATTTGAGAAATATGACTGAACAAGAAAACCTGGAAATACTGTTAATTTTTTGACTTTGTTAAACTTGTAGGGGACTCTAAAACATATACCCTACTTCATGTGATTAATGTTTGGAAGAACATTAAGAAGGGATGAGGAAGGAAAGGGGTAACTGTAAGTAAAACAATGTTTGTTCTTAACAATATTTTTGTATAAAACATGAAATATACTGCATGTAATATAGGAAAGCATTTCCAGTTATTTTTGTGTGTTATAGGGATGATAAAGAAAACAGACAACCTCCTTTTTCTTCCTTTCTTTCTTTTTGTTTAGTTTTAAGAAATGTAGGATCTGTAATTTAAAAAGAGAAGAAAGCCTGGACAAAAGCATGTTTAAGATAATAAGTTGTAATCTTGGGTTATTGAAGTGACGGACTGGTTATAAAAATATGCAGATCAAATTGATATGCTTTTTCTTATTTTTGCATAGGGGAATGACTGGATTAAGGCTGTCAGCTCAGTCTAACAACATGTTTTAAGTAGAAGCAAATAAATAAAACAATACTGAATGTAATGAAATTTTTTTTTTCTTTAGGAAGCAAATATTCACAGTGCAACATGAGAATCTGAAGGCAGCTGTGCATCTGGTTCTCATGTTTCTATGGAGACAACCTGATAAGGGCAATAAAGACAGAATAAGTTTTTCTTTCCATGGCTGGGAGATAATGTTTTCTGAAAACATTCAAGTTGTTTTTTACATCTGTAAGAGGAATAAGGATAAGACAAAAACAGACAGCACTTAGTGTAAGTAGAAGCACAGACTGTACTGTAGATCAATGTGTGTGTGTGTGTGTGTGTGTGTGTGTGTGTGTGTGTGTGTGTGTGTGTGTGTGTGTGTGTGTGTGTATCTTTAAGAAGCTAAGTAAGGGCTTGCACAAGTATATAAATACTGAGCATGCGAGAGCCTGACTGCTGTTTTGTAGTAAGCTGTTGAGATGTAAGCATGTTTGTATGTAAGGTCTGTCTGTTAATCAGTTTGTTTATATTTTATGATACTGCTATTCATTCTGATGTGTTTCTATGTATTAAAGCATCTAAACAAAATACCCCACCTGCTTGTCATCTATGTTAGAGAGGGACAAATGACATGGTGTCAGAAGTGGCATATCTAAAAGGGCATGGTGTTAAAGGAAGCATGGCTAAAATGACTTGTTGCCAGAAAGAGGTCCAGTTTCTTCCATGTGAGTCCAAGAGGCACCCAGTTGGTATTGGAGGAATATACAGCAGTGAATCATCCCTAGTACATGCATAATTTGCAAAACAGGTCAGAAACAAATTTCAAATTTTAAAATTTGCTCAAATTATTTCTTATTCGCAAAATATGAAACAAGGCAAACAGAATGCTCTAAACGATATTCCCATAAACTGATATGTCCGATATTGATAAAAATATTCAAATTACTATGGAAAATGTTTGAAATAGTCTGAATTGCATAAAATGAATAAAATAAGAAAGAAATTACTGCATTTTTGCTAAGCATGTATTTTTCTTATTAATAAAAGATATCTGAGTTACCAGAAGTTTATAAAGTGTTTGCATGTTTGTGTAGTATTACAGTAAAGTTATTTCACAAACTACAGCCATTACAGAGCACATTTCGCAAAGTACAGTATTTCAAAGAGTTTATTGTGCAATTGAATGTTATTACAAGCTCATAGCAGTTTGTTTGTACATAACTACAAGGGCCTTATTTTCAGTGTGTTTGTGCATATTTTATGGGCATGGCAGATGGATTTCAAAAACACAGTGCTCTTATGTTTGACAGTAATATTGCAAAGAACTGGAGAGTGTTTGACAAGAGTATGACATTTTCATACAGGCTGCATTTTCTGATAAAGATGACCGTACAAAGGAATTTATTCTGCTTAATTTAGTTAGGTCAGAAGCCACAGATAGGGAACATTCATGTGTGTATGCACCTGCTGTCTATGCAGGAGAGTGGGGAAACCATCCTATTGTTGTACCAGCTGAGTCAAGGGAGAACCCAGAGTGCTTAAAACAGAAATTTAGAGAAATGTGTAACCCCCAGACAAATGTTACAATGGAAAAGCATTTATTTTACACAAGGGATCAAAAGCTGGGATAAACTTTTGCAGCATGTATAACTGACTTAAGAAACAAGGCTAAAACGTGCAGATTTGATGATTTAAGGGATACGTTGTTAAAAGACAGACTTATGTGTGGTATTAAAGATAATGCTGTGAGAAAGATTTTGCTTCATGACAGAGATTTAACTTTGAATAAGGCCATTGAGATTTGTCAGATATACAAGCTCATAGAAAAGCATACACATATGTTTACAAATGAGAGAGGCATACTTCCAGTAACCTCTAGAGTTGATATTGATAGTATGCAGCACATGGTTAAAAGAAACAGGCCCAAGCACATGACAGCAACTGTAGCCCCTACAGCACTCAATGGTAAACCTCAAAGCTTTCCAGCAAGTTCCAGAGTTCGCACAGTCTCAGTGAAGCATAAGAGTGAGTTAGCAAACAGGCATAGGGGTGAGGGTGCATGCTTACCCAGTTTCATTGCCAGCTATCATAATTGGGTGGAAATCATGAATCTAAAAGGGAAAATTGTTTATCTTTTGGTTAGCAATGCCACAAATGTAATAAATGGAATAATTTCAAGAGTTTTGTAAATCAAAAGGCCCACATTCTTTTATTAAAAGGGAACATTTTAAGAAACAAGTTGATCAATTAGAAAGCTGTGACCCTACTCTCTATGTTGATGCTGTGTCAGTGCTTCATGAAACAGTTAATGCAATAGATTTAAGGGCAAAGAATGAAGTATTTTGTACTGTTCGCATAAATGGAAAACCCATAGAGCTCAAAGTTGACACAGGTTCCAAGTGCAATGTTATGTCAGCAAAAAACATTTGCTAGAGTGTCTCATGGTGAAAGGCAAAATTTGGTAAGGTGTGCGAAGCTTGTTGCTTATGGTGGTGAAGAAATTCAGACCGAAGGCTTAGTAGTACTTTCATGTTGCTCCCAGCAGTATGGGAGAAGTTACAACTTGTTATTTTATGTGGTCAAGAGGCACATCCAGTCATTATTAGGGCTCAGAAATGGTTTGAAATGGGACTGATTTCATTTAATAAGGAAGTCCATCAAGATAGCTTGAAAGACCACTACTCTAATTTCACCCAGTACATATTTTCTACCTCTGCTGATCTTTCCGAAGACAAACTAAGGAAGCATCCAGTTGTGTACTCATGAAGTTAGACCCAGATGTCAGTCCATTTATCACACCAGCTTGAAAAGTTCCAATAGCAATGCAGGACAGAGTCAAAGCTGAGTTAGATAAAATGGTGCGACAAGGTGTGATTTGTCCAGTAAGTTAATCATCTTCAACTGAATATTTATCTTCTATGAAGCTAGCTCATAAGAAAAGCTCAGATGACATCAGAATATGTATTGATCCACTAGATTTGAACAAAGCACTAATAAGAAGGCACATCTCTTACAGTATGCCAAATGCCACTTTTTTCTGTCTTAGATGCAAAGAGTTCATTTTGGCAAATTCAGCCAGACAAGAAATCCTCATTCCTCACTACTTTCAATACTTCATTTGGAAGGTACAGATTTTTGAGAATGTCATTTGGGATAAATTCTGCAAGTGAAGTCTTTCAATGTGCAAAAAGAGCAACTTTTTGTGGGTATCCTTGTACTATTATAGTAGACAACATACTAGAAGACGGTAATAGTAAAGCAGAGCATGACAGAAACCTCAGAAAAGTTCAGGAAAGAGCATGTCAAGTGAATCTTAAGCTCAATCCGCAGAAATGCAAATTCAGGCTACAAGAAGTTACTTATGTTGGTCATTTATCTACTAGTTCAAGTCTATGACCAGACCCTTCTAAGCAATAAGCCAATGTTCATGCCCTGCAACGTTCTCTTGGCATGGTCAACTATGTAGGCAAATTCATTCCAGACTTGAGCCAGCTTTCAGCACCACTTAGAGAGCTGACACATAAAGATGTATCCTGGTCTTGGTTAGAGCAATTTGATGTCCTGAAACAGAGAACTGCTAGTCCACCAACTCTCAGATACTATGATGTTCACAAACCAGTTACTATTTCATGTGATGCTTCAAGATTTGGTCTTGGTGCAGTCATTCTACAAGAGGGTCAGCCTGTTACCTATGCATCGAGAACTCTTACCCAAACTGAAACGCAGTATGCTCAGATTGAAAAAGATGAAAAAGAGCTTTTGGCAAGTGTGTTTGCATGTTCAAAATTCCACAATTATGTTTATGGTAGACCTATCCAGATCAAAACAGACCACCAACCTCTAACAATTCACTATTTTGAGAAAGCCTATGCATTTAGCTCCAGCCAGATTGCAATGCATGATGTTAAGATTGCAAAAGTATAATTTCACTCTTGTCTACAAGAAAGGCAAACTTCTTTATCTTGCTGATACCTTATCCAGATTGCCCAGAAACACCACTGAACAGCAGGAGAATGAGAACCTTGAATATGAATTCAGGGAAGTGAGAAATTTTTCTTCCACACATCTTGATGAGCTAAGAGATCATGCAGCCACACTTTACACTTTATCAAGCAAGGATGGCCATCAAAGCATTCTGGTTTATCTCAGTAAGTGCAACCTTATTTTCCATACAGAGATGAGATTTTATTTGACAATGGTATCATTATGAAAGGTCTGAACATAATTGTTCCAAAGTCCTTGCAACAAGAGTACATTACTATCTTGCATTGTGGTCACCCAGGAATCGACTCTACCAAAAGAAGGGAGAGAGGACTAGTATTTTGGCCTTCTATGTTACAAGACAGTGACAGAGTACTTTTATCTTGTTCTGTGTGTAATAGTACTAAGCCACATCAACAGAAGGAACCCCTTCAGCTAAACCAGAACTACCTTGGTCAACAGAAGCCACAGATATCTTTGAGTGGAATGGTCAACATTATTTGGTGTTATTAGATTCTTACTCTGATTGGTTTGAGATTGACCTACTTCCCAATCTAGCATCCAGTACTGTCATTAGTAAGATGAAACATCATTTTGCAGTCCATGGTAGTCCGCACATCTTATTTCTGACAGTGGCATGTGGTTTACAAGCCAAAAGTTCAAAAGATTTGCCAAAGAATGGGACTTTACTCATGTCACGAGTAGCTCGGAGTATCTGCAGTGAAATGTTTTGGCAGAACATGCAGTTCAAAGTGCAAAGCAGTTACTAGAGAAGTCAAAACAAGACCACAATGATGTTTTCTTGAATTTGTTGAATCTCAGAAACATTCCTTATGATAAACATCTTGGTTCACCTGCTCAGAGACTTCTGCCGAGACAAACCAGAACCACATTATGAGTCAGTAGTCAATTGTTGGTTCCATGTGTCAAGAACAACAGGTCAGTGTAAACTAGTCTGTTGAGGAAGCGTTTAACCCAGAAGGCCTACTACAATAAGACTAGCAAACTGCTCAATCCATTAAAAGAAGGAGAAGTGATAAGGATACAAATGTCCAAAGGTTATAATTGGATTGGAGTCATAAAAAGTATTTGCCCAGAGTTGAGATCATACATTGTGGAATCACAAGGAGCAGAGTTTAGGTGGAATCAGAAACATTTGATGCCAGTGTCCAAGCCTATGCCACAGCACATAGCCTGTGAGAAAGACTCTTTATCTCAGAGTGAGTTGTCTAGTGTTCCAATTCCAGAGGAAGTTCCAAAGAATATTCCCATTCCTGTGACGAATTCTGAAGTTCCTGATAAGAGTTGTTCACAGGAGACTGGCTCTGTTGCTAAATTCATTTCAGATTGTTATGCTACCAGATATGGTTGTATCTCCAGACCATGTAACAGATACATGGCAACTTGGACATGAACATTGTGTTTTGTTTCTAATGTCTATAATAATGCATGACTAACTCTAATGCAATTGTTACTAAGGGCAATCTTTTTACGTGGGAGGATGTAGATCAATGTATGTATGTATCTTTGTATCTTTAAGAAGCTATCTAAGGGCTTGCACAAGTGTATTAATACTTAGCACATGGGAGCCTGACTGCCATTTTGTAGTAAGCTGTTGAGATGTAAGCATGTATGTATGTAAGGTCTGTCTGTTAATCAGTTCTTTTATATTTTATGATGCTGCTATCCATCCTGATGTGTTTCTATGTATTAAAGCATCTAAATGAAATACCCCGCCTGCTTGAAATCTATGTTAGAGAGATGAGTGACATGTACCATGCATCTTTGCATGGATAACCTTTATTATAGGTTAACTAAAGCTTGAGAGTGTAACTGGCAGTCTGGGACAATTGTTCATATTAGTGTTAAACTTCATAGTTTTGAGTGTTTATATTAAGTTAATAGGTTATGGGATTTCTAAGATGGCTGCATACTGATCAACAGTATAACTTCAGCTCTCCCAATGTGAAAATAGAAACTGAGAAAAAGGAGGACCATTGAAAATATGTTTTTGGTAAAGTTTAGTTACTGGCTAGTAAATACACCACCTGGATGCTAACAATGAAGAAATTTGGAAAACCTGAAAGAAACTCAACCAAAAGCACTGTCTAGGAAGAATTCTGCAGCTGCTCAGCAAAAAGCAGTTCAAGCTTCAGCTTTGGTTCAGGAGATGGCTTCCAGTAATTTAGAGGAAAAATAAATAAATCAAGTGTACTCAGATATGATTAAAATAAATAAAGCATTGAAGGACTATATCAATTCAAACAATAAATGGATGGAAAAAATAGGATAAGCTTTCACTAGCCATTCAGATGAATTAATAAAACTGTAAAAATCAGAGGCTGACATGAAGAAAAAGTTAGCTGAATATGAGGTTTCTCAAGAAGAACTGTTTAAAAAAATAGCAAGAGTTAGAAGAGAGAGTACACAGAGAAAACCATTCATTTTCTGATGTACCAGAGAAATTGGAAGGAAGAGATGGTATACATTATGTAAAAGCACAAATAAGCAACTAGAATGGTGTTCCACAGCAGAATTTGTTAATTGAAAGGGCACATCGAGTGTAGGTCCAAACCTGGCCATGAAAAGCAGACAAGACCTGTATTAGTAAAGATGCAATTAAAGTGCTGGTAGAAACTGATTATTCAATGTACACCAGGCAAAAGAGAAGCAAATTTATCTCAGCAATTAGGGAATGATGAAAGGCAGTTGTGAGATTCATACTGCTCTAGCCAGCTGTCTTCCAAAGTATTTTTTTTTTTAGGATCAAAGTCATTTTTTGATGCAGAACAGGCTAAGGAAGAAATAAAAATGTTTATCCAACCAAAAGTGTGTCAACAAGCAAAAGGGGACTGTGTTTCGCATTCTTCTGACAGTAAGGTTCATAGAAACACTTTGTCGGTGAAACATTTTCTAATATTCCAAAAATAAATGCTTGAGAAACAGAAAAATAAAACACATGAGTTGATTAGAAGAATCGGCAGTACCTTGGACTTGAACCAGAGGCTGGTGTTGTGAGATGGAAATGAACAGGAAGACCAGCAACTCTGAAAGCAGTGAATAAATGGAAGGCTATAAAGCATCTTATCACATTCATGAAATATATTTTTGCAAGAAAAGGTGGCTGAAAAATACTGCACCTTTTTGACTTTGTTAAACTAGTGGGTGGACTATAAAGCATATACTCTACTTTATATAATTGATGTTTAGAAGAACACTAAAAGGGAGAAAACTAACTGTAAGTAAAACAATTTTTGTTCTTATTAGTATTTGTATAAAACATTGCATGGTATAAACTGCATGTTGTATGCAGTAAAACAGTTTTATGTAGTGTGTAGTCAGAGGTATTTTATATGTAGGGGGGTCTTTTCAGTGACTGTTGTATACATTAAAGATATTAAACTAAACAAGTACTTTTTAGTTGTAAGAAATATAGGTTTTTAGGTTTTACAGTAAAATAAAACGTAAAAAGGCTGGACAAAAGCAAGTTTAAAGTTCATATGCTGTGATCTTAGGCTGCAGTGGGGTGGGGTGGATTATAAATGTGCACTGTTTATATTATATGTAGAATTAGGATATTATCTCATTTTATTTTACAGGGGTGAATGTATAGATTACTATATTTGGCTTAAGCTGTAAATGGGTGTTTTTGTAAGCATGTAGGATTAAAATAAGTTAAATGATGAAAGCCATGAAAATGCTAAGCTTCTTATAATTGCAAAGATATTTGCTTGTTTTCCACTGGCAAAGGTTCAGTGGAGTGGAGATGTCTGCAGCTGAGGGCAGCTTAGTATTCTTTTTTGAGTGAAATTTACAAAGACTCACTGCTGAGTACATTTCCATAGAGGCAAGCTATCTGCAGGTGCAAGCATTAAGGTTGAAAAGTTTTAGCACTGTTTGCTGAGAGAAATGCAAAATGTAAAGGTACAATAGCAAGAAGCTGAGTGAAAAATTAAGTTTGAAATTATGGGAAGGGAATATGAGGTAACGACTTTCCTAGCAGACTTAATACTTTAATGCAGTTAATAGAACAGTGCACAATTTAGCATTATTTAAAGGTAATTAGCCCCCTTTTTCTTAGGGATAAAAGTTAATGTTTTCTGAAAATATACAAGCTACTTTTCATATCTGAGAGGGAAAGAGAGAGAGAGAGAGAGATATAAAAGAGCAGACAGCAATAGGTGTAAGTGGGAGCACAGGAAGTAGCATGCACTTTAGCATGGTAACCTTAATTTTAGATTAGATAATGTCTGTAGATGTAGTCATCAATTTGGGACAATTTTTTCCTTCTGCATGGTTAAACTTCATGTTTTGAAGATGTACATAATTTTGTGTGTTCAAGTTAATAGTGGATGGTGGTGTTTTGTATTTATTTTTTTGTCTGAGAGTTTTCATTAAAATAATAACCTTGAAAATGTGTCATAGGTTCAAATGGAAATAAGAAGAAACAACTGTACAAATGACCAGCCTGCCCAACATTAGTATATGCATGTAACACAAAAGCTTGAAATAACACATTAAAAAAATGTCATGTGTGATAACTTTTTATCACGATGGCTATGCTGTCCATATCTTGGAAAGTAAATGGCATTATAGATAACAAGGAATAGAGTCCTGAATTATATGAAGAAATGCAGAGTGCAAATATACATGGTGGGAGACACATTTGGAAGAAATGAGCATGTAAATTTCACAAAGACAAATTTCAGAAATGATATTTAGTAGAATATCAGGGACAGAGGCAAAGGGAAGTAATTATACTAATTGCTAGAGGGGCTCCAATAGTGCCAGATGAGGGGGGGGAGACAAAAATGGTAGATATGTGGTAGGAAGGGGCTAATGTCATGGGAGGAGGATTACAGTGGAATGCATTTATATTCCATTGAAAGCTGCTGTTCTGAAGCTTAAGGAACTTTTGGGAGAAATAATCAACTTTAAGCAGAGAATATTATTTATAGGTGAGGACTGGAATTTGATTTGCAATAGTGAGGATGCATCAGGGAGATCTAGAAGGGACAATATAACAAAAGAGGGTAGATTTCTGAAGAACTTTATGAAAATATTTGGTATGGAACATGTGAGTTCAGTAATAGGAACTCTTACATAATTTACATATTATTCACCAAGGTACAATAAACAAGATTAGACAGAAATTACATTTCATGGGAACATGTGCATTTAATTGAAAGCTTTAACATACATCCCATAACTATTTCTGATCATGCACCAATAAAAACTAAGATAAAAATGCAGGGTAATGAAATAAAAATAAGTCACTAACAATGTCCCACTTATCTATTAAAAAGAGAGAAATTAACAAAATGGATAGTAGAAATTATTCAACAGTTATTAGGGAATATAGAAATATCTTCAGAAGTTATAGCTAGTGACTGGGATAAAATGAAATGGAGTTTAAATATAAGGTCAGAATAAAAGAAAAAGAGATATGGCTAATAATTAATATAAATTACTTAAAAGGGGCTGACAAACGTTAAAGTATTGCAGAATAACAGGAATCTCACAGAACAAGAGCAGGAATAAATGCAGAGTGATAAGGAGAAAATAAGAGAGCATCTAGATAATATGCATGAGTTTAGAAAGATTGCTGTTGAACAACTACTTTTTGATAACAACTCCAGAGTACAAAAACTTTTAGCACAACATAGGCAACACAGCATTGAAGAGGTTGTCACCAAACCTAGAGAACCTATAACAAGAAAAATAACCAGAGATCCTGTAGATGTTTTAGAGATAGTCCAGAAATGTTATGAAAAATGTTATAAAGCAGAGAAATCTGGAAATCAAGAAAGGGTACAAATGGAAATATTTATAGAAGACTTAATTATGCCAAGATTATAGGTAGACAAGGCTTGACAGGTAACAATTAAGATAGGAGGTGATGAGATAAAAATAATGATGTATAATCAGTCTTCAGGAAAGTCTCCAGGAACAGATGGCATTCCTGTAAAGGTTTGGAACACAGGACGGAAGAAAGTGATAAAGACCTGGAAGATTTTTTTTAACAGTAATTTAAAAGACGGGAAGCACTAATGTCTTGGAAGAAAGCTGTGGTAGCTGTTGTACCTAAAGACTGCAAATACCTTTCAGACCCAGCTTCATATAGACCCATTTCAATTTTAAATCCCAATTATAAAGTGTAAAAACACCACAACACACCCACAAGATGAATGCTCCATTGCACAAAAAGAAATTAAACTTCAGAATTATCATAATGGTAACGAAGCAACCAAGTTCCACAGGAGGTTTAAAACCAAAAATAATTTTATTAAAACAGATATCCAGTAAGCGCTTTCGCTTAATATCTTCCTCAGACTGTCAAACATTAACATTGAATCAAATTTCTTATAAAAGAATTCAAAAATATTAAGACCAATCATAACTGCATATCACTTAATCGGTAAAAAGTTTTAAAGGTATACATATAAATAGTAACTATGTATATGCAAATGTATAGGCTCTACAAAGGCTCCAAATGTTCCGTTAACAATAAATACATACAAATAGAACATAGTGTAGGATGTTTTTCAACTTATATAAAATATAAATGTTTTTTTGAAATTATTTCAATATTCTACGTTTCATAAGTAAGGGCTTTATTGTTGCCCTTTCATTCAGTCCATGACCTCTGTCTGCCCTAAGCATAATAATCCAATTATTTTTTTTATACTCTGTGTGGTTCTTAATATCCCCTTCTCTTGTGCTAGATGGAATCAGCTCAAGGACTCTAAACAAAAAATTATGTTCCTCTCCTAAACATGATACATGTTTGGCCCAAGCATTATGATTTGATTGTTTCCTAATGTGATAGATATGTTCACGAATTCTATCTCTAAGGACCCTGTTGGTCTTGCCAACATAGAACGATTGGCAAGTCTGGCATGTAGCTAGATATACAAGGTTTGAGCTTTTACAGGTGGCTTCTATGTTGAAAATGAAGTCCTTCTTCAAGTCTGGATAGTTAAACTTATCAGACAGGTCAATATAAGAGCAAAAATTACATGTTCCACAGGGACGCATTGAGCCTCTTTTATTTTTGATGTAATGATTAGACAGTTTATGGCATAACAGCCTTTTTAGGTTCTTCCTATTCTTGTATGTAAATCTCGGTTGATCACCTACTATTTGATTTATATCGCTGTCAGCTTGAAGTACAGACCAGTATTTGCCAAAAATTTCTATTAACTCTTTACTATCCAAAGTATAGAACAAAGGTACCCTAAGTGAATTAAATCTACCTGTTTCAACACTGCAAGTATCTGCCCTTTGTGGACCAAAATATGGTGCAGCTGTATCTCTATGCAAAAATGGAATGTCTGATAAATTATTCAAGATCTCATGTCTAGTGTACCCTCTAGATAAAAGTCTATCTCTTAGGCCATCGAGTTCATCAGAAAAACAATTATCTAAGACATTTAACCTAGAGACTCTGACACCTTGGCCTCTAATCAGATTCCTAAATATATATCCCGGGTGCATACTTGATCTCAAAAGCAATGAATTCCTATAACATGATTTATGATGTACACCTGTATTCACTAAAACAATTTTCCAATTTCTCAACATATAGGTCCAAATATTCTATCCTTGTATAGGACCAGTTCATTGTAAATTTTAAACATCCAAGCATGTTATTAAGTGTGTTATGGAACCTTAATAAATCATCTGGACTACCTCTCCAAAAAAAGAGGTCATCAACAAAACGTCGGTAGAATAATACATGCTTCTTAAATTCTTCAGTTCTACTAAGTACTGTTCCTTCCCATTGGGCTAGGAACATGTTCACATAGCTATTTGCGCATGGGGTGCCCATGGCAACCCCATGTCACTGAATGTATAGCTCACTGTTAAAGGTAAAGACGTTGTTCTCCAAAACTTGTTCCAAAAAGTATGTTAACAAATATATTTGAACAGATGAGAAATTGCTATGTTCAGTTAAATAATCATGAATATATTGTATACCCAAATCATTAGGTATTACTGTGAAGAGTGATTGTACATCAAAAGTAACAAAAAGCACCTCTTGTAAATCAGTAATATCTCTAATACATTCATATAGGTCAACTAAAAATTGTTTAGAGTCTCTCAAAACTGAAACATTTAAATTGATGATAGGTTTAAGATGCTTCTCAACATATACCGAAAGGGGCTCAGTGACCCAGCCACCACCAGCCACTATTGGTCTCATTGCTGGATCAGCTCGATTTTTATGTATCTTTGGGAGTTCCTGTATCAATGGGATGAGTGGGTTAGAGACACAGAGGTAATCAAAAGTTTCTTTAGTGATCAAACCTCCTTCAAAAACATCCTTTAAAGTGTTACGTACAGAGCTCATAATCATATGTACTTCACTGACTGTGATTTTAATATAAAAATTATCATCACTTAATAGGTCCATCATGGAGTTGACATAATGAGAGGTGTCCATTACGACAATTAATCTGCCTTTATCAGCAGGTTTTATAGTTATTAGGTCATTTTTCTGTAAATCTTTCAATGCTAAGCTCTCTTTATAATTTAGGTTATACCTTTTCCAAACATCACAATATTTATTGCTACCTACATTGTCATAGTATTTAAAAAGTTCATCTTCAGTGAGTTTCAAATAAGCATCTACTAAAGGATGATTCATAGGGACAAAGCTGCTCATTCGCTTAAAAGAAAAAATAGAATGTGTTTGTGTCTGTTCCCTTTCTTGGTTGCTGTCACCATACAGCAACCGGAGCATAATGTTCCGACAGAATACCTTCAAATCCATAACTGTATCCGTCAACCTACTTTTACATGTAGGGATGAAATTTAAGCATTTTGATAAAACCTGTTCTTAAACAAATGAAAGCCTATATGCAGAAATGTTCATAACTAGTGAGCTGCTACATTCCCCCACATTTTCTTTAGTGTTTGAGTGTACTCGTCTGAATGTTTTCGTTTCTGACATCCCTGGCTCATTGACCGAGTCCGTCTCCCTCCCTTGTCCACTCAAACAGGTAAGGGAAAATAAATATCTTCACCTAAAGGAGCAATAGAGCTAATTGACGGAACCAGGGACTGTTTATTATAAGTTTTGGGTTGAACTACCACTTCCGATGAATGGCAAATTTGTAAGCAATTAATTTTGATGTTGAAGAACATGTCAAGCTTCTGCTTCCATGTGTAATTCATTTAGTTGCATGTTTAAGTGTTACTTGTGGTGTAAATTTATCTGATGTAAAATCCATTGCGTAAAATACTGTTTTGTAACTATTATTTGTATTTCAAAGTTTGAACAAAGTGATGAACAGTGATGGTTCAGGCCATGGCTGAAAAAGGTCAGTACACCAGACCACCTACATGGATAACAAATTAAATAAATAAATGCACACACAAATACACACACATACATACATACATAATACACAAATAGCCTGATGATACTTTGAACAGTAACTGCTTTGATTTTCACAAAAATAATCTAGCTTATTTGAGATGATGCATTGGATTATTAAGTATGAAAGTGAAGGGCAACTTGAAACTTGGTTATCTTTGTTCATTCTACTCTTAGTTGTAGCTAATTGTGAACTTTGCCTTTTGTTGCAGATTATGAGCCTTGTACTTACTGGATGAACTTGAAGGTGGGAGGGAGGACTTATATTGTGAAAATTCAGTCTCAACTGTACTAGTTGGACTTAGGAACTGTAAACTGCTAACTGCGTAACTGTGATTAGCAACTATGTTATTTGCTGCTGATATATTTACCCAGTTATAGGGGCTCTCTGGTAGTTTTAACTGCTATAACTGAAACATGGATTCACTTCAGGATGGGAAGGGTGCCTTTGAGATGTTGAAGTGCAAGCAAGGTAAGGAATCCTATAGAACTTTCCCTGGGAGAAGTGTTATTTCACTGCCTGTTTCCTGTGGGTAAGGGCTCATCGACAGGGCAGTACTTGTCTCAATGCACAATAGACATTGTGACTGCCACAGTATTGACACATTTAGACAAGGGGTGACCTTGAAGAAGGAGCAGGTGTCCCCACATTGAAAGCAGACTATTTAATATTGTATATGTATATATGGCTATCTGTAGTTTTTTCTTTCAATGAATTGTTGTTGTGCTTTGACTTTGAGAGGAGATGTTAGACTTACTGTATATTTTGGACACTGCTTGTTCAAATGTGTTGTGATTCTGTGGTTATTAAACAAGTAGCAAATTCTGATGTTCTATGAGATAAAAGATTTGACTATGGGATCTCAAGATTTTGGATATATTGTATAACTAATACATTTAATTTTCTTTTATTTAATGCATGTCATGTTTTGTAGTTACTGATGTTTAGTTGAGTTAATGCTTTAAAGAAGATGTTGCATACTGGTTTCCAAGTAGAAGTATGCCCTAAGAGAATCTAGTATGAGGTTGATATGGATCGGGGAGGTTGCTATTTGCTATAAAGTATATATAGGACAGACTATTGATTTATAATGATACAGGTTGATAAATTCATTGTGTCCTATGAGATGAAATGTGACCAGGCTTTCTAACTCAGTTGGAAAGGACAGAACTATGTTTTCCCTAAAAAGGTGGCTCCTGTCTAGCGGCCCAAGAAACATGTTGAGCATGGTAAGCTGGGTGAAAAGGATATCAAGTAGATGTGAGTGTCAGTTATAGGGGTGACTAAAGACAAGCGAAGTCAGTATTATTGGCTGAAGGTTTCCCACTACTAAAAGAGGCTGACCTGATCCTGAGGGTTGTTTCCTTGGAATCAAGAACTGTTATATAATAGTTGTGTCTGTGTTGTTTTCCTACAACAGTAGACAAAACATCTGCCAGAAAGGTAGCAATGCAAATTTTGGCCTTTTGAAACAGAGTATTAATTTTATTATGAGACTGAAAATTACCACAGGTCAGGATGATGATGGCAGTTCTAGGAGGGGAACACTTCAAAGGTGGAAACATTTTTTCTGCCTTATGCTAAATATGTAGGCCTTGTTGATGCCTAGACTTTGCTAGAGTAAACAAAAGACATTTCTGGTTAAACATATTATTTTCCAGGTATTAGTTTTGACCCGGATATATAAAATATATTGCTTACAGAGCATGCACTTAAGGAGATGGATATTAAAGCAGACCCAGTTCTATTTTCTGATCATGCCTTGATGCACCTAGCAATACAGCTTAGTATTGTGATTTCCATCCTATCAACTGACTAATTCTAGACTTAGAAAATGGGTTAAAGAAATGTTATCAAGTCACACAGAGCATTTGAAGTATATAACAGGAGAAAGCTGGGGTATAACTAAACATTATTTAAAGTATCTATTATTGAGTAGATGAATGAGACCCAAAAAAGGATAGAAATAAGTACAGATAAATGAATGTTAAAAATGAAAGTCTTACAGTTTATGTTGTCTAGTATTACCAAAGTTAGGCACAACTGAATAAACTGAAAACAAAAACATAAAGAATTATAGATGTCTATGTAAACTTTCAAAGAATATCACTGAGAGGTTTGCATTTTGGTAGCAGTTCTAGATCCTTATGTCTTTGGCAATGTGTCTGAAACAAGAAGGGGAAAGTAGTCCTCAAAAAATAAAAAAAAACATCATGCTATATGAGATTTTACAGTTACAGGGTAACGTGTGTGGGGGATGTCTATCATGTTTTATACTCCTTTAGTCTTTAAATAGTAGTTTATTACAGTCAAAGACTGTTTTGATAAGATACTCTTGCCAAAGTTGACTGATGGACAAGTTAAGCTAGTGTCTAATCTCATGACATTGCAGGAGCTTACAAAAGTTTTAAAAATTCAAGCACATGGGGAATCTCCAAGCACTGATGCCATACCATTAGAAGTTTGAAACAAGGCAGTGACTTAAGCCTTAGAATTTGGGTTCACTTGATGAACAAAATATTGAACTGTTGGGATGACCCAGCATCAAAGTCTAAAGCTACTGTGACAGTTATAAGAGGGAAAGAATGCACCTCATATCCTCCTCTTACAGTCTCACTTCAGTGGTGAATCAAGAACGTAAGTATCTATCATAAAATGCAGAATGGCAAAAACCACGCCTGTCTTAATATTATTTAGATCAGTGTGGGTTTGTGGGAAGACAGCAAACCACAGGGATCTACTTTAGTAGATCGAAATATCATCAGCACTGAAACTCATAAAGATGAAAATAAAACATTGCAAACACACATCTATGAATTTTAACAAAGCCTGAAGTTTGAAACAACGAATCAAGTAATGTGCACGTCTGGAAGTAATCAGAGAATTTGAATGGTCATAGCACTAAACTCAGAAATATATCTTCCTCAGTGTAACATAATAAGTAAGAGAAACAATGTTCATGTTTACTGATAGTGAATAGAGATTGTGGTACAATGAGGACTGGGAAATTTCACCCTTTTCCCCACTGTAGCATGATCTTGGAGTTGGTATATATAATTTTCAGGGGGGTTGGGAGGCGCAGGGGAGCTTGCACCCCTGCAAAAACATTGCAAAAGTTGTATTTTTTGTTTAAGTTATGTGTATTAATATATAGATTTGTTTCTGTGTTTCGGGCGCTGTCCATTCAAACCTCCAATGACTTCCGGACATGTGCATTAGTTGAATCGATGTTTAAAACATTTGGCTTTAACATTCATAGATGTGAATTTATGATGTTTTCGTCTTGTCATAATGAGTTTCAATGTTATGATATTTTGATCTGCTGAAGTAGAGCTAACCACGGGCATCATTTTCTGAACTTTGATAGTAAACCAAAGCTCATATAATACTAAGAAGCCTTTGATCATTTTTAGTCTGCAGAAAATGCATTTGATTGAGATAATTGGTAATTTCTCTTTGATATTAATTAGTAATTTATGTTTAACCTTTTGATAACAATGACCTTTCCTTGACAATTTAAAAAAATGTTGGTAAATGTATACCATGGTACTTTAGTTCAGGTAAATCTGTTAGCCTGATTATCATGTGAATTTTGTTTTTCTAGGGGTACTAGGCAGGGATGCCCCATTCTACCTCTTCCATTTGCTCTTTACTTGAAACCATTAGTTATTAAAATTGAGTATTCAGGCATACAAGGGTCTTTATGAGGTCAGATAGAACTAAAATTGTTCTTTTTCAGGATGACATTTTTCTGTCCTTGACCCTTACTTGAAACCATTAGTTATTAAAATTGAGTATTCAGGCATACAAGGCTCTTTAAGAGGTCAGATAGAACTGAAATGTGTTCTTTTTCAGGATGACATTCTTCTGTCCATGAACCTGCCTTATAGGGATATTCCAGTTTTCTTGATTCTTTTAGATAAATTTTGTTAGGGTATAAAGGAAATATCTCAAAACAGTGGTACTTTCACCAGATTACAGCCCTCCTTTGGAAATCAGAGAAGAAAAATACTTCTATCTTTGTAGATGTACTAAAGTTAAATATGGGGATTCTTATACAGTAAAGGAATCAATGACAATTTCGTATAAAGTATTTTTAACAAAATTAAAACCATGTTTCTAAAAAATGGAACGCTTTAATTTCAGTGCCTGACCAGTGGGTTCAAGTATTATAACCATGTTCTTAGATGTTTTGCTTTTTTGTACCTTCCTTCAAATACTCATCTTATAAGGCTAAAGTAATGGACGCATGAGATTTTGTGAAAGGTGTATCGACTTAGGGCTGCTTGGAATAATGTGATATTGCCAAAAGAGCTGGAGGAGATCTTACAGTTCCCAATATACCATCTTATATTAAAGCAGTTCGATTTTCCCTTTATGTAAGGCATCAAATAGAGTCATATTAATCTAGATGGAAAGTAATTATATACAAAATACATGTTTATTCACCAGGAATAGATTTTTCAGTGACTGTGTCTAAGAAACAGAGATAAGGCTACTAGCCTCTCTCTGCTGGAATACATCAAAAAGAGGTATATTGGATATTATCAAAGATCTGCTTAAGTCATGGTCTCTGGATGTTCTGCTAGTTGGTGAGACTAAAAATAAGACTTGTAATAAAACTGTTTTGATGCCAGAGCTCTTGACAAACAAGGGTTTTGATTTCATAATCAAATTATAATCAGTAACAAACTACTCTTCTGGTCTGAGGGGCAAGAACACATTCTGCTCTCTTGAAAGATTCAATTGGATTATTATGCTTTGTTGCATACAGTGAGAAGAACAAAATACTGGAACTGCCTGCCAGATGATCAGCCTGATTAGCTTAGATGAATAGTTGAAACTTGGGGCAGAATACTCTCATGAAAGGGCTGATAACTTGGGTTTATACAGCACTATGTTTTTGAAGGACTCAATAATTCATATACTGAAAGCAAATTGGGAGGAACTTCTTAATGTAGAAATTAACTCACAGGGGTTGCCTCAGATAGCATAGTTGTGTAATATCGTACCATAATAGTGGCTGTCCTTTTCTTCACTGTTGTAGTATTCTTTACTTAAGGTACCTCTGGCCATGGATAGCCCTATGTTAGGCAATTATACCAAAACCTTTAGTGCTCATAGGTGTTGTACATCACATGCATGCTCCCCACACAAGGCGTAGGGCATAAAGGTCATGTATGGATGCACAAACTCAAAACTCAAAAAGTCCCAGAAAGAACAGTATGCCCTTAGGGATAAAGAGAACATGTGCATCCAGAAAGAGAAAAAGGAAGAAGAAGAACCCCTCGATCAGTAGGGCAAAAAGACTACAGAGCAAAAGGAGAATAGGGGGTAGGAAGGAGAGAGGGAGCAAATGCTGCAACAGTGAAGAGAAGGACATCTACTGTTATGGTAAGATTTTACACAGCTGTAATATGTTCTTCCATATCACTGTTGCAATATACTTTAACTAAGGGAGGGTACAAGAACTCAAGAGGAAACCTGGGAGGAGGAAGACACAGAAGAGCCCTCTGCAAAGCCATGCAGGATAGCCCTGGCAAAACCTGCCCTAGCCATCAAAATAACATCCAACTTGTAATGCTTAGTAAAAGTATGAACAGAGGGCCAAGTTGCAGTCTCAAGGATGGAATTAGTATCCCAACCCTTGGAAAAGGCACCAGAGGAATCAAATGCCCTAGTAGAATGTACCTTTACTGAAGATGAAATACATTTCCCATAAAAAAATAAAAAAAATAACTGGCCTTAGACATCCAGAAGGAGATGGTTTGCTTTGAAACAGCTAAACCCAAAGTCCTAGGATCAAAAGAATCAAAAAGCTGTTCAGATTTGTGAATAACTTTAGTTTTATCCAACTAATGTCTGAGCTGTCTATGCAAATCCAAGGTGTGAAGAACCTTCTCATTGGCAGACTGTTGAGAAGAAAAAAAGGAAGGAAGATGAATGGACTCAGTAAGTAACAACTCACTGACCACCTTGGGCATAAAGGAAAGATTAGTATGAAGAGATACCCTGTCTCTGTTGAAAACTAAGAAAGAAGGAATGACCATGGCAGCCTGAAGTTTAGACACTCTCTTGGCTGAAGTAAGAGCTAAAAGAACAACAGTCTTCCAAGTACAATGCTGTAAGGAAGCTGAAGAAGTAGGCACAAAAGGAGCCTGAGTCAATTTTTCAAGTACAGAACTAAAGTCCCAGGAATTCAGTATAGGCTTCCTGTGAAGCCTGATATGAAGGACGCTTAAGAAATTGCTTGATCTCAAAGCCAGAGGCCAGAGATGGAGGAGAAGTCAAGGGCAGACAATCAGAAATTGTTTACAAGTAAGATTTAACTGAAGAATATGTCAACCCAGCATGAAGCAGATCACACAAATAAGAAATAACCAGAGGAAACTCCACAGATAGGGGTTCCTGTTGGCAAGAGAGGCACCAGACAGAAAATATTATCCATTTGGACATATATGGTTTCCTAGCCTCTTGTGGAACCTGAAGCATGTCTTCAGAAAAGAGATGCCTGAAAGGGATCAAAACCCTATCAGCCAGTGTCAGTTGAAGAGTGGATAGGTGAGGATGAATAAGAGACCCCTTGTCTTGTGTGAGACGATCCACGTGGTGTGGTAACTTGTAGGGATTGCACCCAGCCAAGTGAGAAAGAAGGGGGAACCAATGTTGTCTGGGCCAAAAGGGAGTCAGTAGCAAGATTTTGAGAGAGTCCTGCCTAATATTGTGCAAGACTCATGGTAACAGAGGAAGGAAAGGTGTACATAAACATCCCCTTTTAAGGAAATGACAGAGCATCCACTTTCCAAGCCAGAGGTCTTGGGACTCTGGAATAGAATAGAGGAAATTGCCAGTTCATAGTGGAGGAAAAGAGATCTACCTGATTAATACTCACCGACAATATCCAGGAACACATCTCTGTGAAGAAGCTATTCATGAGCTTCTGTGCTGAACCTGCTGACGGAGTCTACCACTAGATTGTGCTCTGAAGGAATGTAAACTGCCTGAAGAGTCACATGATACTGAATAGCTAGATCCCATACCCGAAGAGCTAGTCTGCAAAGAAGACAGGACCCCGTGACCCTTGCTTGTTGATATACCACATCACTGTGATACTGTCTGTGGAAACTTTCAAGGGACCAAATGAAAGAGAGAGTGGAAAGCCTGAAGAGCCAAAAGTGAAGTCCTCATTTCCTTTACATTGATGTGGTCCAATCTCTGATGAGGAGGCCAAAGACCTTGATCCTTGAGGGAGCCACAGGAGGCACCCCACCCCCTGTCTGAGGCATCTGTAAAGAGCTCTTGAGTTGGAACTGGAGCTTGAAAAGGAAGCCCCTGGCTGAGAGAAAGTAGATGAATCCACCACTGAAGCTCAAGACTGAGACATAGAATGAAGGGTAGTGGGAAGTCCAGGAGGTGACAATGTTAGAGCCACTCTGACTTGAGGTACCACTGAAACTTTCTCATATGGAGCCTGATAAAAGGGAGGATGAGAATGGTGGAAGCCACGAACCTGAGAACCCTGAGATATTCCCTTGCAGAGTCAGATGCCAGAGGAAGAAGGGATTAGAAAAAAAGCAATGTGAGACAGAACCTTGGGGCAGGCAGAGATTCCAGCATGGAAACTGTCTAAAGCCTTCAACCAAGAAAACTATGATCCTGGGATGGTGTCAGAACTGACTTCTGGAAGTTTATGGTAAATCGAATACTCTGAAACAGGGAAGTAGTGAACTGGAGATCCTGAAACAGAGAGTTGGGGGAAGGAGCTTGAATAAGCAGATCATCTAGATAGAGAAAGATGTGAATTACTTGAACACTGCAAAAAAGCAATGACAAGAGCTAAGTATTTGGCAAATACCCTTGGGGCAGTAGAGATGCCAAAGAGCAAAGCAAAAAACTGAAAAATGCAAGGAGAGTCAATGGGTGGGGATGTAAAGGTATGCATCCTTGAGATCCAGAGATACCAGAAAGACCTGGGGTAGTAGAAGAAGAGGAAATGGTGTCTGCAGAGATAGCATCTGAAAGAAAGGAATCTTGAGGAAAGTGTTCCGCCTGGAAAGATCCAACATTGGTCTCCATGTGCCCTTCTTTTGTGGGACCAAAAACATCCTGGAATAAAATCCCTTCCCTTCCTGGAAAGGAGACACAGCTGGAATGGTACTCTGAGCCAAAAGAGAGTGAAGAACCTATGGGAAATGTGAAAGCTGTTCCCATGGAGGCTGAGGAATATCTGAAAAGGGAGTAAGGGACTTCCAGACCATGAAATATCCCTGGTGGATAATTGACAGAACTCAAGAATCTGAAGTGATTCAAAGCCAATTTGGAAGAGACAGGGAAAGCCAGAGGGACACGGGAACCTGGCCGAGGGAAGGAGGAAGCAAACTGTCAAACAGAACCTGGCTTGTCCTAGAAAGCAGGTTTCTGGATGGCAGGATTCTTTGTAGACATAGTAGGAATCATATTTCTACAACCCTTCTTGCCCTTGGAAGGAGGATGAGACTACCTATGGACAAATGCAGACTTGGAGAGATAATTCTTCTGATACTTGGGAAAATGTTTCAACTCCTGTAAGGCTTTGCCATTGTCTTGGAGAGACTTAAATACCTCAGCAGCAGCAGACCCAAAAAGATTTTTATTATCCAATGGAGCATCCAAAGGTTTGGCATTAATGTCATTGGAAGTGTATGAAGACAAAGCCAGGAATACCACCACATAATCAAACCAAAGACAGCAGCCTGGAAAGAGGTGTCAATTGCATCATAGCTGTACTTGAGTTAGTGGCGGACAACTTCAGAAGTACAGCCTAGCACGGAAAGGGCCAAAGCCTTCCCCTCACAGTTAGGAAGGTCAAAAAGCACCTGAGAAACCTGAGAAAGGAGAGCCAAGCCATACCTGGTCATATGAGTCTGGTAGTTAATATCCCTAAAGGATAAATTGGCAGCAGTGTAAACTTTTTTGCTCAGCCTTTCCACAGCCCTACTATCCTTATCAGAAGGTAACAGATTAGTAGAGGGTAGTAACATAGAAGGCTTGATTGAAGAGATTGAGAGAGTGACAGTACAGAAGGGTCAGCAGAATGCATTTATAAAGAAATATGCACTCCTCTGGCACTTTATAGAATCTGTCTGGCCTTTTGGGTGCATGGGGCTGAGAGTCAGGAGCTACAGACGCTGCCAAGAAAGCATCCAGAAGGGCAGCGAGAACTGGAAGAACAGCAGATGGCTTAGTAGACTCCATCTGAAGGAGTTCATAGTATCTTTTATGAATCTCAGAAACTTGACAGCAATCACACTTAAAATAATCCATCGTACAAGGATTGGTATCCCCAAAGGAGAGTTCCCCCAGGCGGGACTCTGGGCTGATGGAGTCCTCCTCCTCCTCTGAACTGTAGTCCATGGGGGAAGGGATTTGGAAAGAGTAAACCAAAGATTCTTCTCCAGAATCCAGATCCTAATCTGAGGAATCCAATTCCCTAGGCCTCTTAAGTGGAGTGGGATACCAGGAAGGAGCATGCACAGACCCCTTGAGGAGGTTTCAAGGCCATCAAAGCATTAAATAAACCCTGAGTGAAATCCTACCTTTCACGTTGGGAATCCTTGATAAATGTGCTTTGTTTTCTCTATCTTTTTCTGTAGAACATCTGCATGAAACACCCTCGGAGGGTCAGACCCCTGGAGAGACTCAATAATGGTTGTAGGAATCTCTTACCTAACTAAGATTTGAGGAATCTCCCTCAGTCCTACAGATATAATCAGATGAGATTCCTCTTCAACATCAATCACAGACATTGGAAAAGCCTCTAAAGACATGCTAGAAGCTGGATCCATGCTGGCCTCTGATGGGGTTGCGACAGAGAAATCCAAACCAGCCACAGGATAGTCCTCCAGGCTTTTACCAGCCTTGAGAGAGACATCTGTGGGATGCTGGACAGCAGCCAGCTGTCCCTCATGATGGGAGGATTCTGCCATAGCACCTTGAGCCAACAACTTAAGACACTGGTTCTCTAGGTAAATGGACAAGGAGGAGAAAGGACTACATAGGGTCTTAGGAACAAATGCCTGGCAGATAGAGTACTGTGTCTGATTGAGGCAAGCATCCAAACAGAAGAGGCACTGATTGTGATTGTCTTTATGGGGAATCTGCCTCCCACTCTGACATTTTCCCTTTCTGGATGACATGAGCACAATAACCAAAAAAATGAAGAAAGAGAAGAAACTCCAACAGGGCACTTATCTGAAATCAAGGCTTGCTAACCAGCACAGCAGAAGAGTATTCAGACCAATATTCTACAATGGCGTTCAGACAGGTGGCAAAGAAGTTCTGAGTGTGTGCGTCCATACAACACCTTTATGCTCTACAGCTTGTGCAGGGAACATACGTGTGATGTACGATGCCTATGAGCACTAAATGCTTTGGTATACTGGCCAGACATAGGGCCATCCTTGGAAGGAGATCCCTTAGGTAGAGAATACTGCAACAGTGATATGGAAGGACATCTGTTGTAACAGTTATAAGAGGGGAATAATCCACCTTATATCCTCCTCTTACAGTGAATCAAGATCATAAGCATCTATCATAAAATGCAGAATGGCAAAAACCATGTCTGGCTTAATATATGTAAATCAATGCGGGTTTTGGGAAGCCAGCAAACCATGGACATAATTTTCTGAACTTTGATACTAAACATAGCTCATATAATACTAAGAAGCCTTTGATTATTTTTAGTCTAGATGCAGCAAAAGTATTTGATGGAGTTAATCGGTAATTCCTGTTTGATCTTTTGATAATAATAACCTTTCCTTAACTGTTTAAAGAAGCTGGAAAACATATATCATTGCTTTGTAGTTCAGGTAAAGCTGTGAGCCTGATTATCATGTGACTTTTGTTTTTCTATGGTAGTAGGCACCTCTTCCATTTTCTCTGTTAAATAAAAATAAACGATTACAACACAGGAGGCTCAGATGCAAAAAACTTTACTAGTGTACACCAGGAGGCAAAATACCATACAATACAAGTATAGAGTTTTGTCTGGCATGATACAGGAAATGTTCCATGTTTTATAATCATACATTCAAGCTGTGCCCACTTCACTGACGTGGTCAGTCACAGGGCACCTACATCACTATGGTCTACAATATTCTATTCATTAGAAAAAGCTGATGTTATACTTTTTAAAAGTTTTCCCATGAGAATAATACAGCCTTGCAAAGCACCTGGTCAGTTATAATGTCTTTCTGTAAATGTTATTCTTTCAAGGTTTCAGTCCTGCTCGAATACAATAGTCAGTTCAGTCTTGTAATACACTTCTTTGTTCTCCTTGCAACATTACTTTTAGCAGCTGTGCTTTATCTCTGATAATATTCGCAAGGCCAACCATCTCAGAGGAAGGAAGAAAGATTTTCAATGCTTTATACATTCATTTTCCTGACCCAGCAGATAATCATTAGTGAAAAACATAAGCTTGCTGAGTTGGCTACTGCCAGGGTCAGAGTTCAAACACACTGCAGCTCTAAAGCTTCAAGCAATTACATGTAAAATCATTCTTACTGCCATATTGTAAAATAGAATAAAATGCATTACATACTATTTGCTTTTAAACTAGCACTTTATATATGTTCAAATACATATTTTTCTAACATTTTCCTCCCTTTTAATACTTTTTATTCTATTCAGAAACATAAACAATATCATATCGTTCCCTAGCCTTCTCCTTTAAGGACTTTCAACTAGGCAAGTCATTTAGTTTATATTTCGGAAAGGATTTCATTTGGAACCAATAGCTCCATTTCAATGTCTTGGTACAAAGTTTCAGTTACAGATATATCAACAAATTCTCTGATTAATCTTTTCATACAGGGAATCCCACAACAGACACATGCTCCTAATAAGAGCAAACCAACACAAATAGCAATCAAAATATTCATTAGGATTGAACCCCACCCACCAAATAGACTCTGGAAAAAGTTTGTCAGTGGGTTTGGGCCTGGTTCAGTCATGGCCGATACCTGCTGTATTACCTCTAGATGATCATTGATCTCATGCCGATTGTCTGGTATAAACGCACAGCATTCTTCTTTGATAAGCGTGCACGTACCACCTCTCGCCGCTAGGGTGAAGTCAAGAGCCATTCGATTTTGTAGCACAACAGTTCTCATTGCATTCAGTTCATTAGTCACAAGTTCGAGAGTGGAAAAAGTTGCATTACTCATTACTTCGAGAAGCTTCGACAATTTTCTCAGCTCCCAGATTGATTTGACTGCTCCGTAGGCTGGGAATATTCCAGCCCAGGATATAACACTGTCACTCAAGTCCATATGAGTCAATTTTTCTTTATCTTTCACGGACTGATGATCCTTCCAACCAGCTTCGATTTTTCCCATTGGATTTACAGGTTTTCCAACTGAATTCTCAGGTTTTCGGGCTACATCTCTTATATTTCGTATCTTACCTAGAGGTAATTCTGCAGTATGCCTTATAGCTGGAACCAGATAACCCAAAAAACAACTGCTGGACCAATTCTCATGTAGCCATTTGTATGCTTTTTTCCCACAAACAAAATAACAGTTGCTGATGCGGGTTAACTCTGAATGAAACATTTTCTTGTCTATAACAGACAATTGTTTATGCAACTCAGGATTTTTCTGCACATCTCTTATTGTTGTTTTCATTAAGCTCAAATATGAATCATAATTTGTGCTACAGCTAGTAGTTTTATCTTTAGTCTTAATATAACATTTATAAGATACAGTTATGTTACAGTTACTCCAACCCACTTGGAGTGTATCATTTTTATAGAAACAAACAATTCCTCTCTGTGTAATAGGCAAATACAATGCAATCTTGTCCTGTGATCTCACAGAACCTGTATCAAAAAGTAAATTTTCCCAAGTCTCATTTATTCCCAAGGGGACAGCGGACATCAACAGTCCTCCATATGCTGTTGGTATAGCAGTACAAACCCAGCAGTTTGAAATGTTCATAGTCTCTACATATACACGCTTCATAGCTAGGTATGTGTTAAAGTTTGGATGCCAGTCTATAGATAGTTCATCACGTTTCTCCACTTTCATTTGCACGGTTATATGCAGGAAGAACCACAACAAAAGAAAAGTCACCACAATCATAGTCAGTAAATGTATAGTTAGCAAGATGGTTAAACAATATCTTCAGGGTTGATTTGTATTTTTACTCGTTTTGCCCTTGGCCATCCTGCCTTTGTTGTGTATCAGTCACAAAATGTTTATCAAGCTGAAAATTCTTTACCGGTTTACAGTGCGTCAGGTGGGCCCAGGACGACCTCTCAGCAACTTTGACCGCAGTAGGCGTCGCCAACAGTACCTGGTACGGACCTTCCCACTTCGGACTTGTCCAATTCTTCTTCTTTATGACCTTCAGCCACACCCAGGACCCGGGGGTCAGCACCGCTTCTAGTGGTCTGGTCTGCTTATCTGAAAAAGAGTTCAACTGCAAAACAGTTTTATTTGTTAACAGTTTCTTCATGTAATTAGCTAATGAGCTGTCAGCCTCTAGTTCTGCAGGCACGAGAGCTTTCCATTGTGGCACATAATATGCCCTTCCAAATATCACTTCAAAGGGGGTCAAACCCCTTACATTTGGAACTGTTCTCATGCGCAGCAGTGCCAGAGGTAAACAGCAAATCCAATTCTTCTGTGTTTCATTCATTAACTTTCTCAACTTGCTTTTCAAAATTCCATTGTACCTTTCCACCAGTCCTGCAGACTGTGGGTGGTAAGCACAATGATTCTTCAAGGAGATCCCAAAGAATCTCCCAAGTTGGTGAAAAGTCTGATTAACAAAGTGTGTCCCATTGTCACTATAGATTCTTTCCGGTATGCCAAATCTAGGAATTATTTCTTTTATTAGGGCTTTTGCTACTGTTGCTGCATCCGGATTTTTAGTAGGAAAAGCTTCTACCCATTTGGAAAACATGTCTATAATCACTAAACAGTATTTTTTCCCTTCACATTTGCTCAGTTCTATGAAATTCATACAGATAGTATGGAATGGATATGGTGGTATAGGGAAACTCCCTTGCTTGGGTTTGAATGCTCCTTGTGCATGATGTTTGTTACAAATATGACATGCTGCACAAAATTTTTGTGTAAAGTTCGTGAATCCATATGTTTGGAATATTCGATTTACTAACTGTACCAACCCCCCTGTTGAGACATGGCTCTGCCCATGGCTCAACAAAGCTGCATATCTAAATAAATTAGACGGCAATATTGGCTTTTTCTCCTTGGAGATGTACAGTCCATTTTCGAGGATTGCGCCTCGTCTCTCCCATTTCTGTTTCTCAGCTTTTGTAGTTAATGTCTGCATTGTTTTCAACATTTCTAAATCTAAAATCTCAGAGGGTTGTAATTCTTCATTCAAAAGTAAGGTTTCTGAGTCTGAGGCTGCTTGCTTTGCAGCTGCATCAGCTCGTGCATTACCTTTTGAAATCTTATCCTGTTGTTTTGTATGAGCTACACATTTGCAAATAGCTACTTTGGTTGGTAACTGAATAGAATCTAATAAATTCAAAATAAGTTGTGCATGATTAATCGGTTTGCCAGTGGATGTTATCATTCCCCTATTTTTCCATTGCTGCGCAAAAACATGCACTGTAGAGAAAGCATACTGACTGTCAGTATATATGTTCACACATTTGTCTTTCGCTAGAGTGCAAGCCCGTGTTAAGGCTATCAATTCTGCTGCTTGAGCAGACAAATTATGCTGTAAAGGTTGGGCTTCTAAAATCTCTGTATCTGTGACTACTGCATACCCTACTAGATTTCTCCCTGTAGGACCCTTCCTGCATGAACCATTCACATAAAATGTCACCTCGGCATCATCCAAGGCCATATCAGTCAGGTCTTGTCTGGGCAAAGTTATTTGCTCAATTTCCTGCAGGCAACTCTGTGGTGTGCCATCCACAGGAGTTGGAAGTAACGTTGATGGATTTAATGTTGTACAACGTTCAATTACCATATGAGGTTGGCTCAGCAGTATGGTCATACAAGAAAGATGTCTAGCAGGAGATAGATATGCTATTTTTTCTTGCAGTAAAATTATCGCGACTGCATGAGGCACTCTCAATGTGAGAGGGTGGAATAACACCACTGAGGCCGAAGCCTGTACTGCCATTGCAGCTGCGACTACAGCTTGCACACAGTGTGGCAATGATCATGCCACTGGATCTAACTGTGATGAATAGTAAGCTATGGGGCGTTGCTTACTCCCATGCTGTTGCGTCAGAACTGACGTCATGTATCCCTGTTTACAATCTACGGTTTGAAAAAATCTTTTGTGATAATTTGGAAGTCCTAAAACTAATGATGAAGCTATCAATTGTTTTAGTCTGCAGAAAGCTGTTTCTGCTTCAGCTGTCCATTGTAATACATCGTGTGCTGCCATTGGTGTTTTATATATTAAATCAGCCAATGGAGCAGATTCTAAAGCATAGTTTGATATCCAACTTCGACAAAAATTAGTCGTTCCCAAGAAGGACATCATTTCCTTCTTGGTTGTTGGTTTAGGTGTAAAATCGCTGTTTTTCTGTCTTTGTCTAGTATTCTACCTTCATTGGATATTACATATCCTAGGTATCTAACCTGTTTTCTCCAAAGTTGTAACTTACTTTTGTTTACTTTTTGTCCTTGTGCTGCTAAGAATTTCAATAATGCTATTGTATCTTCCCTGCATTGCTGTTGGGTAGGGGCTGCTAGCAAGATGTCATCTACATAAAGTAGAATCTGATTACCTCCTGGTGGAGTAAATCCTGCCAGGTTGCTTGCCATTTCTTGTGCAAATATCGTTGGACTTTCACAATATCCCTGCGGTAGCCGAGTATAGGTATATCTTTTACCTTGAAATGTAAATGCAAACCAATACTGGCTATCAGGATGTATAGGTATTGAAAAGAAAGCATTGCTTATATCTACCACAGTAAAATATGTTTGTTGTGGCTTCAAATCGTTCAACAAAGTGTGTGGGTCTGGCACCGTAGGTGCTCTGGGTATTATTGCATTGTTTACGGCTTGTAAATCCTGTACCATCCGCCATTCCTCGTTTGCTTTTTTAACAGGAAATAGAGGGGTATTACATGGTGAATCTAGAGATTCTACTAGTACTCCTTCCTTGAGTAATGCTGCTATTATAGGCTTGATTCCCTGCTCTGCATCTTTTCTCAAGGGGTATTGTCTTTTTTGTGGTCTAAATGCTGATTTTGGTGTAATGGTTACGGGTCCTGCTGTTCGAATAAGTCCTACATCTGATTTACCTGTTGACCAAAGAATGTTTGGTATATCGCACAAGGCTTTTTCTTCTTCTTCTAACAAGAATGCTAATCAGCTGTCTTCACTAGTTTGTAAGTGTACAGCTGGTCGTGTCTGTGTTAGCCAATTCAATTTCTGTTTTTGTACTCCTTGTTCTGATAATTCTAAATCAGTTTGTTTTTCCCATTTTGTTACTTTTTCTCCTAAATCTGCCCATCTCACATCTTTGCTCTTTGTCAAGCTGACATGTGGCAGTCTATTGGATTTGTACAGTGTCATGAATTCCTGAGGTAGTGAACAGCTTACTACACTGTTTCCCTCAGTATCCCAATATAAGGTTCATAACACTAATCTGTTAGCAGGATTTTTGAACAATTCTTGCTCATATTCCTTATCCGGTCCTGGCATACTACAGTAGTATAGAGTACAATGTAACAAATGCTGTTGGTCACTGTCAAGGGAGGGGACCTTACTGATGGCTACATTCATCAGTTCCTCGGTTACTGCCCCTGGACCAGTCGTAACTAGATCCTGGATGTACCAGTAAAAAGTTTCACCCTCCGATCGCACTACAAAAGTATCCATTTGTCTTTGTGCTTCCATATCCTGCATAGTAGGAACTACTGCTATGCCAAATATCTGCATAAGGTCTCTTCCCAGTAAGTTTACTGGACATTTTGCAGAAACTACAATTTTACTTTTCTGAGTCATACCTGAAACAGGGTCAGTTATTGCTATATGATGGGAGAGTGGCTCCCTATATAGCTGTCCATTTGCTGCCTTCACTAATATATAGTCAGGTGATTCAGAGTGTTCTGGTAACTTTGAAGGGTGTATCAAAGTTCGTGACGCTCCTGAGTCACACAAGAATTTCACTTCCCTTCCCTCCACCAGAAGTGTAACTTCCGGTTTTGTATCTGCTAAATAGAGTTCCAAGCTCAGTAATGCTAAATCTAGAATTTCGCTTTCTTCATCTTCTACATCTGCTTGCACTTCCTCTATTCCTTCCACTACATTTACATTTGTCCTTTGTTTGTTAGCCTTTCCTGATGATTTTTGATTGTCATCACTATCATATAGTCAGTCCTCATCACCTTTATCTTCTGTAGTCGCCTTTTTATTCAGCCTGCAATCCCTTGCTAAATGTCCTTTCTTACAGCACTTAAAGCATTCACCTTTCTTTTTTCTCTCTTCAAAATCCTCTGATCTTTTGTCAGACTGTTTATTACCCTGGGCATTTTTCTTACCCTTTTTATTTGATTGTACTACAAAGACCTCTGCTCCGTCTTCAGCTGTGAAGACTTGTGTCTTCTTTTTCTTCTTACTATTAAAATGTCTTTCAGCATGCCTAGCATACTCCAGTAAGGCTTGTAGCCTGCTTGTTCGTTGATCTATCATATGCTTTGTAATAAAGCTACTGATAGGTGCAATGCAACCTTTCAAAAATGCATTTTTCAGTTGCTGTTCATATGAGCTATCATTTGTCTGATTTTCAGGAATAGTCATACCACTATGGTTATTGAAACATTCCAATAATCTACCATAGTACCCATCTACTGTTTCATTATCTTGTTGTATGCATTGGTTAATGCAAGTCCAATCTGCTCTAGGTTTCCATTTTTCAGAGATTCGGTCTGTAAGACCTTTCACTCTGGTGTCTAATTCTGCATCACTATGTGAGAGTGGTTTAAGCTCTGCGTTACGAGAGTTCCAGGTGCCACAAATCATGTGCCAGTCTGGACCCACAATCTGTCTAACTACCCTTTCTACTTTTCCCCATTTAAGTGGTAACTTAGTCTCATACCTTGTAAATCTTGTATAAATTTTTTGTAATTAATTTTCGGATGAGGGATTTCCTCTGTAGCTTTCCGAATGTCTTCCGGTGTCCATGGTCTATATACTAGGAGAGTTGGGTCCTGCCCTTCCTGCCCTGCCTGAGAATTTGGTACCTCAATTAGTGGACAGATTTCTTCTTCACTCTCTTCTAACGTGTCTCTCCCTATTTGATATAAATCTGTGTCCCCAAGTGTTTTACGTGTCCGGGATCTAGTTTCAATAGGTTCTCTAACAAATGGTTTTAATGCTCCTGCAACTTCAGGATAACGTGGAGGTGGACTAGCCTGTCCTCCTGCTTCATATCCTGAAAAAGGCATTGGAGGGGGTGGAGGGGGAGGGGCCGACGCTATTACTGTATTATTATCCTCTTTGTCTAAAAATAATGTTTTCGCATTTTTAATTTTCTGTTCCCTTCGGTTCACTTCCTCAATCCACCTATGTGCTTGAGGAATGCCTAATTGCCTTTATTTCTTTGCCTGACCTTCTGCGTCAGAGTTAAGCTGTTTTAAAAGTTTAACTAACAAAATTTTATTTAATTTACCGTCAAATTCATATTTATTAACCCATTTTGTATAATACCTTACATTATCTGCTCGTTGTAATTGCATATATTTTGCGTCATCAGTTAGGGGCGGATCTCGTGATTTTTTAGTGCACTGATTTCCCATTTCAAAAGAAAAATGTTACGTAACCCTTTTTACCACATGGTATCTTAGTTCCTTACACAGTTTTATCTAGAATAACTGCCTACCTTGTTCTGTTTCCCTGATCTCTGACAAAATATACAGTAATTTCCTTTTGTCCCTGATCTGAATAACAAATCTATGACAATAACATTTACTGTAACCTAGTCCCTGATCTAAAACAGAAAAAAGGCAGATATCTTCCTACCTGAGCCTCCTGGGTCAGCTAGTTCGAGACCGCTCTTCGGCCGCAGATCGGAAAAGTGGCCAGCCTCTCAAAACGACAATTCAGTCAGAGGTCTTTGTGTTTCAAGAAGAACCGTTTCGGTAGCTTCTCCTGCGCAGTATTCGACCACCGGTACACTCTGATCTGTAGCTGTCGAGGGCTTCCGGTCCGAAGGACCAAACTGTTAAATAAAAATAAACGATTACAACACAGGAGGCTCAGATGCAAAAAGCTTTACTAGTGTACACCAGGAGGCAAAATACCATACAATACAAGTATAGAGTTTTGTCTGGCATGATACAGGGAATGTTCCATGTTTTATAATCATACATTCAAGCTGTGCCCACTTCACTGACGTGGTCAGTCACAGGGCACCTACATCACTATGGTCTACATTATTCTATTCATTAGAAAAAGCTGATGTTATACTTTTTAAAAGTTTTCCCATGAGAATAATACAGCCTTGCAAAGCACCTGGTCAGTTATGTTTTTCTGTAAATGTTATTCTTTCAAGGTTTCAGTCCTGCTCGAATACAATAGTCAGTTCAGTCTTGTAATACACTTCTTTGTTCTCCTTGCAACATTACTTTTAGCAGCTGTGCTTTATCTCTGATAATATTCGCAAGGCCAACCATCTCAGAGGAAGGAAGAAAGATTTTCAATGCTTTATACATTCATTTTCCTGACCCAGCAGATAATCATTAGTGAAAAACATAAGCTTTCTGAGCTGGCTACTGCCAGGGTCAGAGTTCAAACACACTGCAGCTCTAAAGCTTCAAGCAATTACATGTAAAATCATTCTTACTGCCATATTGTAAAATAGAATAAAATGCATTACATACTATTTGCTTTTAAACTAGCACTTTATATATGTTCAAATACATATTTTTTTAACATTCTCCTACTTAGAACCATTAGCTATTAAAATTAAGCGGTCAGGCATACAAGGCTCTGTATGAGATCAGATAGAAATGAAAATTGCTCTTTTTGAGGATAACATTCTTCTGTCCTTGAATCATCCTCAAAGGGATATTCCATTTCCTTCAGTCTTCTTGATTATCTTGGGTAATTGCTGGGATATAAAGGAAATATCTCAAAACAATGGTACTTTCACCAAATTACAGCCTTCCTTTGGAAATGGGAGAAAAACTCCTCTATCTTTGGAGATATACCAAAATTAAATATTTGCAGGGGGCTTTCTTACACAGTTAAGGAATCAGTGACAATTTCATATAAAGTATTTTTAAAAAAATTAAAACCATGTTTCAAAAAAAATGTAAATCGTAAGTTTCAGAGCGTGACCAGTGGGTTTAGGTTTAACAACTGTGTCCTTAGATGTTATATTTAAAACAGACTTTTTTGAACCTTCCTTCAAATACTATTCTTATAAGGCTAGAATAATGGAAGCCTGAGTTTTTTGAAAGGGATATAGGCTTAGGGTTACTTGGGATAATGTGATATTGCCAAAATAGTTGGGGGGGGGGTCTTACTCTTCCCAATGTACCATTGTACATTAAAACAGTTCAAGTTCCCTTTATGTAAGGTGTCAGAGTCATATTAATCTAGAAGGAAAGAAATTATATACAAAATACATGTTTTTCACCAGGAATAGATTTTTCAGTGAATGTCTAAAAAACAGAGATAATGCTACTAGCCTCCCTGTGCTGGATTCCTTCAAAAAGAAGTGTGTAGGATATTATCAAACATATGGTAAAGTCATGGTCTCTGGATGTTCTGCCAGTTGGTGGGACCAAAAATAAGACTTGTAATAAAACAGTGTTTTGATGCCACAGCTCGTGACAAACAAAAGCTTTGATTTTGTAATCAAATTATAATCAATAGTAAACTACTCTTGTGGTCTGAGGGGCAAGAACACTTTCAGCTCTCTTGTAAAATGCAACTGGAGAAATACAAAATACTGAAAGCGCCTGCCAGATGATCAGCCTGATTAGTTTATATGGCTAGTTGAAACTTAGGGCAGAATATTCTTATGAAAGGGCTGATAAATTGGGTTTATACAGCACTATGGTTTTTGAAGGACTCAATAATTCATATAGTGAAAGCAAATATGAAGGACCTTCTTAATGTAGAAATTAAGTCACAGAGGTGGCCTCAGATCTGTAATGTATCCAAGTATTTTTTTTTAATAGCAGATGTTTATTTATTTATTTTTATTGTGATGTCTACACAGATATTTCTACATGCTGGCACAATTAGCAAAAGTAATGGGGATGGGCAGTCAACTAGAATTGGTGGATCATATCTTTAATTTGCTGTGAATAGCAGTTCTGATGGCAAAAAAAGCCATAACAAGACCTGAACTCGTGAGATTCCCCCTGACATGTGAGACCTTAAATTTGTCTGAGGTAAACTAGCTGGTGAAAAGGAAAGGATCATGACTCCAGGATATAAACATTGATTTTTTAATAAGTGGAATCCTTTGTACCAGAACCAGAGCCTGAATTAAGAATGGTGATGGACAGTTTTCATAAAATATTATGTAGGGGAATCTTAGGTTTTGTAATAGCTAGCAGTTTCCTAGCATTCCCTAACCCTCGCTTCCACTTCCCTCTTCCCCTTTTCGTTTCAGTTATTTTGCTTGATTCCTTTTATGGGTCTTGGTTGGTAAGTGATTTGTTCAGCTGACAGGAAAAATGCTTATTAGATGTGCATATGGTCATTGGCTGAAAAACTAAAGAGGCTCCTAGATCAGATGGCATATGTTAAATTTTGTTTACCAGTGATTATGTTGTATATATTGGAAAGATTCATATTTCATGTTCTTTTACAAAAACATGTTTAGAATAGTTAAAGTGCTACTTGATAAAAAAAGAAAAAAAACAAGAGAATGGGGTAGTATCAAGCATGACCCTATCCTGATGGAAATTACATAAAGGGAATGGGTACTTACGTATTATCGCAACCAGATTTTCAGGGTCACGAAATTCACATACCTCAACTGTAACAGCTGCATGTAAGACTCAGAAGTGATCTTCAAAGTCTTTTCTACTGCTGGTTTATATTGGTTACATTTCAGGAACACATTAAGCTGCATACATACACAGGTACTTTCTATCGACACTTAAACAATGTAATCGTATATGAAGTAGCATGGCTGACATTACCTATTCTCACAAGCAGCTTCCAAAGCTGGGAAAAATC